>NW_020699373.1:3396356-3434520 GCF_002925995.2 Terrapene triunguis
GGGGGGGGGGGCACGCAGGGTGTTAAGGGGCACCTTACGTGATCCGAGGCTGGCCAGCCGTCTGTTTCTCCGTGGGGGTTCCGCCGCAGCCTTCACCACAAGCCAGTCCACTTTCCTGCCATCCCACGAACTGCTCCGCTCTACAAACTGCTCCGCTCCGCTCACTGACCTGTGAGCCGTTCCAGCCGTCCCCACAAACAGCTCCGCTCGCCGTTCCTTGGGCCACTCCAACCGGCCCCACAAGGCTCCACGCCGCTCGCTGCTCGCTGCTCCTCCAGTCGTCCCCACAAATTGCTCCACCAGCTGCTGAGCAATATAGCTTCAGGCTCCCCCATTAGTTAACACAGCACTCAGTGATCTCAGCTCTTAATAACTTTAGCTCTTTTGTGATTTCAGCTCTTAGTGATTTCAGCTCATAGTATAGTAGGGGAGCCCCAGTGCTAGTGCACCATTGGCCCAAAGTGAATTCAGCTCAGCAGCCTGTAACTAGACTCCTAATGGAATCAAAGTTAGCTCTGACATTCAACAGTGGAGAGAGGAGGTGGTGCAATTGGTGTTTCAAACCCTCAGAGGGGGCCCATACCATCAGGTACAAATACCTGTCCCCATCCTCTCTCAATTCACTGGGTTTTGTAACCCATGCCCCTTGTCAAGCAAGTGCTACTTAGGTAATGGTGAAGGACTCACTCAGTCCTTCTGTCATACAACAGTTCCACTGGCCTTGATTCACAGAATCAGGGTAACAAAACTTTATTCTTCCCGCCCCAATAATAGAGAAACTGGGGATCCCATACCAGCCAAAGTAACCACTTTCAGTTGCTGTTGTTCCATGCCAGGCGAGTGGGTGTGCCTATGCAAACAAGATCAGCCCCTGGAGTTCTTTTCCACACTCGCCATAATTCACCACCAGATGTCAGGGTAGAGCTCATCCTGACTCTGCTTACATCAGCATGCATATATTTGTAGCTCTGCAACTCGAAATGAACATAGGTGCATTTATTTCAGAGAAGAGACCATCACACAGTCATATAGTAAATACACTTTGCCTGATTACGTACACAAACATGCTTGAACCTCACACGGCACACTGAAATAAGCATAGATGGTATGTACGACGGTGTTCAAGCCACGAAGTCTAACACAGGTCTGCTTCGTTCAGTATCTGAGTGTTGATTATCATTGCTTAATATGAGCCTCTGCATAACCTAACCAGCACCAACTGGCTCCTGTTAGAGCCTCTTAAAGGTACAGTTCCCCACCATGCATAATAAATACAAGGGTAATTACTCAGTCCTTGAAGTGTGATGATACTTCCAATTACTGCTCTCATCTGAGGAGTGGGGGGGAAGGGTTGTGATGTGGACATGAGGACCAAGATCTTTAAAAGTTACTAGGGATTTGGGATGTCTTATGTGGCATGTTTTACAGGGGCCTGATCTTCAGAAAACGGTGAGTTTCTGTGCTCTGTAAATCAGGCTTCTTTAAGATGTTTCAAACGGGACAGCCAAAAAATGAGGCACCTCCCTTTACCAGTCACTTTTGAGAAGTCCAATTGCCTAGCAACAGAGCTAGGACCACCAACACATTTTGAACAGTCTTCAAACAGCACGGGGTAGGCAATCTTTCTTGGTCAGTAGACAGTTATGCAGATTTGACCTACCAGTGGGCACTCCAGAGCCATCCTGTTCCCTGAGTAACAGGGAACTTTCCTTGTTTAAGAAAACTCTTTATTAGCTTTGTTCAGAGCTCACAAGTGAAAAGCAAGCCTAACAGCTTCAAAATTCATCAACTGCCTTCTACGAAAATAAAGACTCAAAAAAAGCCATTTTTTGTACTTCCAAATAGTATAAAAAGAAATGACATTAATGTTATTGAATCACTGCACTTGTATACATAGAAGGGGAGAGGGATCACTTTGACTCTGGAAATCAGTACTGCAAAAAAACCAGGCAGCCATTTTAGTATTAAACGATAGAATGAAGTTTTTATTTAGGAAAAGCCACTTGACCAGGCATTTCGTAGTTTGCTGTTAAACTTACATTCATTTACATTTCCTCCACATTACACGGTTATTGACCAGATTACAGCGTAGAAGAACTTTTTTCCATGCCAGTAATCCAAAATTTTTGGGCCTATTCCTAAGCACTTTAACCCAACAAAACCACCATTGGGGATTATTTGGCTTCATTCCTTACAATGTATCATCAGAAGGTTTCTTCTCAGCATCACTTCCATTGTCAGCACAACACTAGGAGTCAACAGCAGGATCCAGTGGTATATTGAACCATGTGAGCAGCTCTTCCTGATTATATACGGACTATCAAATATTTGTTGTAATAAAACAATTTTGGAGGCGGTACAGGGATTGTACATCTGATAATTCAGAGTAATGGGGATTTAATTAAAGGCACATGAAAGAATGGACACTGGTTCTACAATTAGACAATGACGTACATTTAAGGATTCTAATTCTCCCCATTTTTTTCCCTGGTGGTTGGCTTTTGGGAACGGTGAGGAAGGTGGGTAATTGGTAGGATTAACAGTGATGAAGTGGGCTTCTAGACTGGAGCATGAATTAAAACAGTAACATAATGGCTAATGTATGTGTGTTCCGCATCCCTCTATTGGACAGAACGTCTGAGCTACCCAAGTATTTGTGACTACAATGCACTCAAGAAGCTGACTGGCTCACAGATCACTAAGCAGCCTCAACACTGCTCCAAGTAACTTCAGGCAGCTATGGAGTCATTCCTATACCTGGGAAACATAACTTACTTTGGCACTAATGCAGTTAATTTACTACAATAGGAAGAACATGCTTTAGTCACCAAGACCCTTTTTTATTCCTGCTCAACCACCTCCATTATTTTTAGCAAGTATCCTTGACTGCATCATACCCTTAGAAAAAGCAAATGCCTCTTCCTGACAAGAGAACAGGTTGGTAAATTCAGCAAGTATGAAAAAATGCCTCCGTTAAATTACCATAAAAGACCCAGATACACAGCAACATATATAACAATTACTTGGATCCTCTTGGGCATTGCAGCTCTTTTAGTTCCCTCTAACTGGTGCATCAAAGCTACCCTAAATCCAAATGAGAGATAATCTAGTGGAAATGGATAAAATAAACCACCCCAAACTTTGAGAGAACCTTTAACTTTTCTGGATTGTTAAAGAAAGTTGAGCTAACAATTTACTTTTCATTTACCCTCATCTCTGTAATTCTTAGTTCTGTCTGGATGCTGAAATTCCATAATTCTGTGTAAAAACCCTGTTCTGGTGATAGATTTGACCTGAGCAGAAACAGGAATAACAGAAATCTTACAAGAAAATCTGTTTGCACAAGATTCTTGACCCATCTGAAGATTGAAGAATTGTGGTCAAAGTTTGGACAAGTATCCTGACTCTTGAGTGCTTACCCTAACTGAGCCTCTGAACCTCTTTGAAATTGACCAAAACTGCTGACAGGCTAAGCAGCTTTAATTTCAACTCTCCATTCTCAAAGTTGACTGATCTAAACCTGATATTAACTTAAACACTGATCTTTTTTAACATCCTGGTGATACTTGGGAGAAGAAGGAAAAAAAGAAACAAAAAACAGCTAATCATCTTTCTATTACTGGTATTTTCCAGACTGCCAAACAATTAAACCTACAAAATTCAAACTGTAAACTATAAAAAGACTAAAAATCCCACAGGGAGATGGGATAGTTTATGACCCCAAATAGAACTTCCATCCTGAATAAAACACACAGGCAGGTCCGTGAGACAGCAAGTTATGGACAAGAATACCCACTATTCCCTTTTAATCAAGGTTTCTTTCTTCCAGATCAGAATTCTTGTAAATATCAATATCTCGTCTGATTTCATGAACATATAGACAAGGGAGAATGGGAAGGGTGACAATATATGCACATATCTATGCTGTCATTATACTTGTGACCATGCCAAAACAAAGGTTTTATGGTAGGTCTAATTTTAAGCCAATGAACCTTGAGATAGGGCCTTTAATAGATATAGCAAAATCTTATTGCTAGCTAATGAAAAAGACAACCTCCTTCAAAGCCATAGCATGTGGGACAGAAAGTGAATGAAATTTTCACCACCCCCTCTCCCCCCAAACACACACACACACCCCTTAATGAGATTGATTGAAGGTCTAGAAAATATGACCTATGAAGAAAGATTGAAAAGATTGGATTTGTTTAGTCTGGAGAAGAGAAGACAGATGTTTTGCGCTGCAGCTTGACTTCAAGACAAATGTGGAAGTGTTGAGTGGGAGAACAATGACATCAGAGGTAATTCACACAATCAGCATACTATTAACTTTAGTTCATTTCCATACTTCAGCAATAGTGGATTAAGATCATTTCCATGAAATATCACTTTCACCAGCTGTTACAGGGATTGGACACATATCAGATATTTGCTTTCAAATGAGTGCATGAGGCACTGTCAATTTCAATGGGAGTAAATGGCTATTCACCTCAGGCCAAATCAGGCCCTGTATCATTGCATATTGATTTGCATATCCCAGCTCCTAGACAATGACTGTCTGACCAGACTTGCCTATGCAATTTTATCCCAAGATGTACTAAGAGTCTAACTAAGATTCTGTAAGGTTGTAGTTACAACAATGGGAGAGGTGTGGGCAAGAGAGTATTGTTAGAAAAGGCACACAGAATATGTTAATTTGCCTCCTCATTCCAGAATCACATTGCCCAATCTTCTCAAGCACTCCCTTTCCCTCACCTGTCTCTCTGTCGATCCCTTTCAGCAGTAACGCTGACCACACATCTGCTCTGTAGTGGTCTTAGTTATATTAAGAGGGAAGGAGAATATGGACTTTCCATAATGACTCATTTTGGTTGAATCATGTAGCTGGATGCTGTTAGCCTTCATCTTCAAAGAGATTATTTGATTTTAACTCCTACCTCCACCCCCTCAATTTCACTGGTAGGACAGCTTGCCAACAGGCATTGCTAAATTATGCTAACTGCAAGAATTGCTTAATGCTGAGCCTGTTAGAGTGCCACAAAGAACAGTGGTGCTGGATCAGCATTGCAAAACCTGGGGTAGAGAGGAGAGGTGTTTTAACCGCTCTGGCCTCTTGCAGCCAAGAGTGTGAAGATCTGAGTCACATAAATCCATTTCTACACTTACAGTGACTTCAAGAACCATAAGTGTGGTGAAGAGTTGTGCTCACCCATCCATTGTCTTTGGAAAAAGCACCAAATACAATGAGGAATTTGCAACTGGAATGTCTATCTGGGCAGCAAGTTGACTAGTTACAAGATCATTAGGAAGGACTTGAAAACAAAACGTTTGAGCAGTCAACACTGCATTAGCTTAACTAGTTTCTTGAAATGAACGTTAAATATTAAATCTTCAACATTACAATTCTTACCCCATCACATCTGGGCTCTGTTATTTCTGTCAAAAGGAGAGAGTTACTGGAATATTTCATTTTATAGCCCAGTTATGGTTCCCTAACAGATCATAAGTTTTATTTAATTAAATAATGGTCCAATTAATTGATTTGTTTGCAGACATTCTTAATTTAGCAAATGCCACAGAGAATGCTAAAAATACCATTATATTTCTGACAGAGGCACCATTAAAGCCTGATAATTGATAGCTTTGCTGTTTTCTCTGATGGCCTGAAAAGCTTTTAAAGCTAAATTCTGTAATCGTGTTCATCTTTGGAAATTAGTTTTGTGAAACCACACATTTAGTTCTTGCTGAGAAATCCCATTTTAGTCATTTTTAACATAATTTATAACGCATAAACTAAATTAGCTTTTGTAGCTAAGCCAGCACATTTTTCTTTAATTTTTATATCTTCCTAATATATTTTTGACCTTGAAAACTGTAATGTCTGTTGGATATTGAAGCCTCTGAACAAAGAAAATCATTTCCATTCCATCACTATGGTTACACTTTCTTCTGTCTCCAGCACTGAGCAGCACTGGAAGTGTTGAATCTAGATTCCTCAGGAGGGCAAGAGAAACTTTGTGTATTATTTAGTTCTGATTAAACAAACATATATAACAAAACTCTGAATGTAGCAAATTACTGCATTCGGTTTACTTTGTAAATGAGATATGACCGATAATAAAAAGAAAATCTCAAACTGCCATCCCCTTTGGACTGTTTTCTGAGCTACAAATGCTTGTGCATGTTTGTTTCAGACATTTCAACCAAAATGCTGTATGAATGCGAACACACTGAGTGTTGTTTAATTCAATGGACATCTTCCTTTCTTACTGTGACAATGAAGACAGATTAGAATTGTGAAACATGGCTTTTCTTTAACCGCTGGAGATTTGTTTGCATGGAACAATGTGAAATGTCTACAAATACTAAAATGGTTTGTTCTGCCATAGACCAGAAATATATGGGCCCAGATATTCTAGTCCCTGTTCTGGACAAAAGGAAGAGTCTTTTCACAGATGGTTGCCTCAAATACCTTTATCACCATGCTAGTCTGCTACAGTTCTAAATATGATGGACCAAATTCTCCTCCCAGTTACCCCAATGCAAGCCCACCAAAATCTATCCATTGGGATCAGTAGAACTGAAGGTGGGCCAATGATTTCATTTTTTTCCCTCCTAGACAAACCTCTTGCTTTCTCATTCTACACTCATCTGCCATGAAAAGCTCATATTCCATTGGTTAAAAGGAAGATATCAAATATTTATGCAAACTCACATGGAAGACATTTCTCCTCTTGAAAAAAAAAGATTCACAGCTATAGCAGTACACGAAGTTCTGTATATGCACTCCACACAGTCTTTGAGTCTCAATTCATTAGAGGCCCCATCCAGAGCTAGGAAATGCCCATCCGTCAGCTGGTCAGGGGAAAAAACTACCCCACTAACACAAGGGGAAGCACTGAGCATAGCCTCTGATTCAACAACCATCTGTAGTCAGCAAACAACTTAGGCACGTGCTTTAACTTTAAACTCTTTCTTCCACTCCAAGATTCTCCTTTTTTCTTTCAGCTCTACTCCTCCTTTCTAAATAATTCTCCTACTCGAGCCATTCAGAATTATAAATGATTTACACTGCAAAGCTGATTCTGAAGGGTTACACTTATCCATTCAGAGAACAGAAATATACCATGCCACTTGTGACCAATCAAAACAGTTCATGTTTCAACCACTGAATAAGTCCAGTGACTTGTTTGTGAATAAGCTACACAAAAAATTATCCAGTAAATAAATTTCTGGATGAAACTTGAAAAAATAAGTGGAAAGAAAGCCACAATGGCTTATGTATAACCCATATGGAGAAAAAGCAGCAAAATCTGTTAAGTTACTAATTGCATATTATTTACCCAGCTCTACCAAAACCATTACAATTGTTTTGAGCATGCTGGTAATGAACACACAGAAACAGCTACTGCATCATCCAGTACAAATGGAGCAACTTATTCTTCTAAAGACTAAGGGCAAATATTGGCATAAGCAGCATTCATGGCACAGAGTGATCAGCAGGTCAATGCAGTGGCCAGGTTTTGCAGCTCTCTCATGCGATCTAAGCATCAAACACAGAGTGAGCCCCAACACCAGAACAGTTGCTCAGCACCTACTGAGATACCCAACCTCCATAAGCCTTCCTCAAAGAGGGAATCTAACTCCAGCCAATCAAACTGCCACATAAATTAGCCATCCCAGAGTGGTCTGACAGAGTAACATGGCAGTCTGTTGGACAGAGTCAGACTCCCAGCTTGGGGAGGGTTTAGAGAGGCATCAAATGAGGAAGTACTTGCCCAGCATTCTAACAGGGTGATGAAAGGTGGGTTCTTCCCCTGATGACTGACATCCAGGAACAATGAATAGTCCAAAAGAGTATACCCTTTACAGCAGTTCCACAACGTATCTATCAGTCATGCTTCAAACACAGCTCATCGGGCCAGACAACTTCTCCCAGCAATTGGGGGGTGGCTGAATAAAGCTCCAGTGATTCATGGATTTTAAGGCCAGAAGGGACCATTACAATTGTCTAGTCTGATCTCCTTCATAACACAGATCCTAAAGCTAGTAGACCAGGACCACATACCCGATCCATTTCCCTCCACAATTCCTTCTACCGGAGCTGAGCAGTGGTTGGCACAGCCCTGGGGCCATGTTGATTTCCATGCCCTCCATGCCTCAGTGGGCAGCAAAGGAACTGGGATTCATGTGGGGCTTCCTGGAGACAGAGAGCTTATTATCTGTATTACTGTAGTGTGTAGGAGCCCTAGTCATGGACCAGGACTCCATTGTGCTCGGTATTATACAAAACAGAACAAAGAGACCAACCCTGCCCCGCAGAGCTTACAATGTGTGATAGAGTCACAAGTCCGATGCTCTGGTATTGCTCTGTATGAAATCAGTAGTGCGACTCCCCTCAGGGCACACTCTCCAGAGCAAAAAACCTCCTCGGCTTTGGCCTTCCTGGTCGGACCTCAGAGCATTCAGCATCCCTGTTCACACTGCACACTTCCCCTTGGTGAGGGAAGCCAGAGGGCCCTGCACCCCAACTCCACAGTAGATGTGACTTTCCGCCAGCATTGTAAAGCAGAAGGGTTTACTGGTCAACAGGTACATGACTTAGAGCAGAGGTTGTTAACACAGAAGTCAGTGACTTTCAGCAAAGTCCATCTTGGGGGGAACCCTGGGCCAGATGGCCTGGACTCCCCATCTTCCAGTCCTCCACCGCAGACTGCCCCGGATCCCCCTACCTGGCCTCTGACACACCAGTTGCTCCTCCTCCAGTCTTTGTCCTGCTTTCTGTGCAAAGTGTCACCTGATCACATCCCCCTCCTGGTTCTCAGGTCACGAAGAGCGTTGGCCATTGCCTACATGCAGACCGCTGAGCAGCTTCACCTGCCCTGAGGGCCTCAGCAAAAGTCACACATCCATATTTCCACCACCTAGGCATTGATGCAATACACAGCGAAATGGAGGTACACACAGTATTAGTATAGGACAGTAAGACTCACAGGCAACATAACAAGGTCCCTGCCCCAAAGAGCTTACAATGGCATGAGTACCTTGTCCTGGGGCAACTCTAGTGTGCTCAGTCATGGACATTCAGAGATAAAACCCTAGCCCATCATAGGAACGCTAAGACCTCATCCTCCCAACTCCATTCAGTTTGCCTATTTTGTCCACTTGCTGCATCCTGTCTAACATCATAAGTTCTCTGCAGTAGGTACTGCCTTGTTACTTGTTTGTCCAGCATCTAGCAAAATGGGACCATGACCCTTGATTGAAATTCATAGGTGCCAATGTAGTAGTAAACTTCATAGTCGTTTGGCCTGGTGCACAGCTGATTTAGGACACCATTGGTATGTCTACACAACATTTTGGAGCAAGCCTCCCAGTTAGTGTCAACAGACTTGGGCTAATGGGGCTCACAGTAGCAGTCTAAAAATAGTCGAGCTCCAGCCTAAGGCACAACCTCAAAGCACGGTCTATGCTGACATTTTTAAGCACTACTACAAGCCCTGATGGACTGAGGCTGTGGACCTGGACTGGGAGGCTTGCTCCAAAATGCTGTGTAGATGTATCCTATTCAGGGCTTACATGCATCCTGCTGCCAGACAAACCATTGTCAGGATTTGAGCCCTAAAGACCAAACCAAAAGGTTTGAATGATAAAAGGAGACACCTTGCAAGAGAGTAAGCCATTGGTGGAAAAGCGTCTCTCAATTCTAAGTGTGAAGCAGCAATAAAGCTGCTGTTTAGATCTTGGCTAGGTTGGAACTCATTGGAATTGCTACTGGAAAGGTTAAGAACCCACAATGGGGTATGATGAACTTTAAAATAGAACTTAAGCTTTTGCACTGGATCAAATCCATACTGGGCAGCTAAGAAATATTTCATGCAGGAAAGTCTCTGTAGTGTTCCCCTGGTATATTTCAGAACCCCAAAAGCAACCTTTTACAGTATCTTCCATATGCCTCATAGCATATTTCCAACTGGCACTTCCAACACTGTCAAACTGTATTTCCCTTTTTCTTTTCTTTTTAAGTGTTTTAAATTTCTAACCATCATAATTTAATTTGAAATTATCTTCAGACATCCTACGTGGGCTGGGAGTGAGAACAGTCTGGGGAGAAATGGTAATAGCAATTAGCAGCAAGGGAGGTAGTTGCAAAAATGTCTTTTTTTTTTTTTTAGAAAACGAGGTGTAATAAGTATTTTCTGTCAATATGATTCTTCCTTCCATCAGTAACACACACAGGGGAAAGTGTTGGAACTTATATATTGACAAATCAGTAGCAACTATACTTACAGAAACTCTTTTTATTGCATTCATTATCTAATTATCAGACATTTAAACCCTGCTCCGCACTTCATTATTGTAGATTACCACATATGAATATGAATCAGTTCATTATGTCTCTGACAGATGAATATGAAGGTATAATAGTTCTAAAACTGAGCTTAATGGTAATTTCCAGTTTTGCAGTTATATATCATACACATACTTGTATATAAATTCATATATTTTATATACACAGACACACGCAAGTATGCACGTGTGCACAGAAACATACTATAGGTGAGGCTGCAAATTCTGCCTCTTAAGATGGCCTGACACTTCCCATGATAAGACATTATTTCCAGTGGCTTATAGTTTTGTCAGACGTTAGCCATTTTGGTCAAAATTTTTCATTGTGGGTCTCTGCCTCAGGCTGAATTGTCCTGGAAAAATTCAGCCAAAATTGTCCAACCATTTCTGAGACTGAGGCTAGAGCAAAATGTTTTGTCCGTGTTAAATTCTTGTGACCTTTTCGATGTTAAGCGCTAGCACCACCATGCTTTGGGACACAAACTCGAAACGTAGCAGAAGCCCCTTTTCAGTCAGGGACGTGCTTTTTGCTCTCCCTATGAAAATCCACCCAAATTTGGCCAAGTTATAAGCTTTTGAAAAATTGCACACCCTCAAAGTCAGATTCTAACCGCTAAATTCCCGGAAGAGTCCATCTGGATTTAACATGCTCCATCCCAGGGCTGAGCAGGACTTCCCCTGCAACTGCAGCTCTGGGCTGCAGCAAGCCAGCCACGACCAGCTACCTGAACAGAGAACACAGCCTCTGTTGTGCTCTCAGTGCCCCAAATCTGGGTCCAGGCAGCATGGAAGAGGAAGCTGCCTGATTTGAATGCATAGAGGACAAGAGCTGGACCTGCAGTGGGAAGAGAATAGGTTGGGACAAGAAGCTTGGAATGTAGGGGAAGACTAGAACTGGAGGGCGGGGAGAAAGAAACTGGAACTGGGAGATGGGGTGGGGGAGACAGACTGGCTGGGCAAAGAGATGGAGTCTGGAGGGGTAAAACTAGCACTTGCTGGGCAAGAAAACTGGGACTGGGATGAGAAGTCCTAGGAATATCTTCTCTCTCTATTACACCCACAAACACACATGTATAGGTAGAGATAAACACGCAAGGTGAAATCCTGGCCCAGCTAAACTCTATGGTAGTTTTACCATTGACTTCAGTGGGGTTCGGATTTCACCCACATTGTCTGTAATTAAAAAGTAATGGATTAGCCATAATTAATGTTATTCCTTCACACTTAGGCCTGGTCTACACTAACCCCCCAATTCGAACTAAGGTACGCAACTTCAGCTACGTGAATAACGTAGCTGAATTTCGAAGTACCTTAGTTCGAACTTACCTCGGTCCAGAAGCAGCAGGCAGGCTCCCCGTCGACTCCGCGGTACTCCTCTCGCCGAGCAGGAGTACCGCAGTCGACGGCGAGCACTTCCGGGTTCGACTTATCTCATCCAGACAACATGCGATAAGTCGAACCCAGAAGTTCGATTGCTTGCCGCCGAACTAGCGGCTGGGTATAGACGTACCCTAAGAGTCTGGAACTTGCCATTATTCTGGTATCCTTCCAATGGTGCGATAGAATATACAGTACATGCAAGATTCACAGCTGCGCAGCACGCCATTTTGTCCGGATGTATGTTACACATTCATCAGCAATCGAGCAGTTTTGGGGAAGCTAGGGACACATCCATTGCTTCCTGAAAACATCCCCTCATGTCAAAGCAGCATAGCAAAAGGAGATCAGGGATGATGTCCTGGCAACAAAACTAGTCAGTTACGGGTAGTGCCTGTCTTGCAAACAATAAGCTGCCATTAAAATGTTAAAATCAATATACTGAGAAATAAAAATTGGAGGATTTCCCCCATGCAATACAGAACACTCCCGTAGCTGCATTTTGTGCTACTTATAAAATATGCAAGAATTGTTGCAGTTCAGCAACAATTGACTTGCAACACTCTAGACATGATCCTAGAGATGAGGAAAAATTAATCTAAATTGATTATTAAGTGATTTTTCGGCAGATAAAAAGTGTCTACTAATGTTCTCTGGAAGCTGAAGGCCAAGGGAACAGAAAATTATACCAGAATGGCCTCTAGTAGATACGGAAAAACCTCTTAAGGTTGGATAAAGATCTAAAAACATTTGTACACTTGTTGATAGCTTATCCAAGTGTTTCTGAATTCCTTTGGTCTGTAAATGTTGTAATATCAGGTTTCTCATGAGGTTTTCTGTATTGCCTCATTTCATCCAGCCCATAAGCACAGTAAGAATAATGTTTTAGTATTTGCACACTTCTGCTTCCAATCAAAAGCTGGGAAAGTAAGGGGACAGGATACTTAATCTGGCACCTTTGATATTGAACCCACTGTGCTGTTATCCAGGTTTGAACTTGAAGCTTTGAGCCTCTATTGTGTGAGAAAGTTTTAAGGGTAAAATTTTAGATGTGTGCTCCTAAGTCACATAGATTCCACCCTACTTCCCGTAGCTAAGAAGCTGTAGGAGACTCCTAGAGCTGGTCCAGTGTGGATTACACCTTCATGGTATTTGAGCTGTAAGCAACCGTCCAGGAAAGCAGCAGCTCAGCCATGGCAGCAGCAGTGTAAGAGAAGAGAGATGTGCACCAAGGAGACAAGACAGAGTGACATCTGAGCAGATCCTTTGCTTCCGGGGGGGGGGGGGGGAGAGAGAGACAGACAGACAACTAGGGAACACAAGGGAGTAGAACTTTCTTCAGGGCTCACTCATCTCCCTTCCTGGGCTTGTTGGCACAATACTCTGCAACAGGAAATGGGAAGGGGAGAAGACCTGTTAGTTTCCAAAGGCACCTAGCCAGTCACTGCCCAAATTAGCCTGCTGCTCAATCATGTTTACCCAACAGGGAGAAGGAGGTAGAAAGTGTAACTACCTGTCCACCCAGTGGAGAAGCCCTGAAGATTTAGACCCCATAGGCCTCTCACAGGAGGACCTCAGGGTCAGGCTGTTTGTCTTCCTGATAAATGACCATTCCATGTGTGCCATTTTATACTCAGTTTTGCATTAGCAAAAAGCATCACAGTCAATGTTCACATTGTCAGAACGATCATGGAGCTAAGTCAGTCACATTATGACAATGACTCCCACCAGCACCACTTGGGCTCAGTTGTGCCAGTTGCATGGAGGCAGTGCTGAACCACACTACCCCTGTGGGGAGAATCAGGAAAGACTGAGCCTTTGGCTGCTGGCACTCATGCACCTTCACCCCATCTATTCGGATGGTGCAGATTGTTCTCCCAGATTGCCAGCCCTGCTCTGGGAGCTAGTGTGGGTGAGGAGGTATGGCCTCATATCCTCTTTGTCCCTTGTTCAGTGATTTTCTCCCTCGAAGGAAAAAAAAACAAACTTCTCACAGGAACTGTCTTTAGCCATGACGAACAAGGCACAGGAAGGGGAAGGAGCGAGGCGAGTTAGGCTCCTTGCGTGGCTCCTCCTCCTGTGCAGGGCAGATCACAATATAGACTTTGGAGATTAAGGACCAGAGCCTGCAAGGTGCCACAACACTCCTATTGTAGTGAACGGGATTTTCCAAGTGAGAAAGTCTAGCAGGATGGGGGCCCTAACATGTAAAGGTCATGTAGCATTTTTAGGAACCATTTGTATTCTGATATATTAATATCAGACAAAGGGGAGAAATAAATACGCAGTAGATACCAAGTGCTACAGTACAGGCTGTAAATAGCCTGTCTTTTCCAATATTTCAATTCCTCTAGATTTGAATATATTAATATTTTATTTACTACATATTAATTTCCTATCCCAGTTCCAAGTGAGCAGTCTTATCAACCATATTTCATGTATAGTTCATAGGTGATGCTCAATGTCCTGAGGAGACAAATAGTAATTTGCATTTCCAAATCAGTCCTATTTTGAATATTGTATGTTAACAAAATTTAATGATAATGTACAACATATAACCCACCAGGTCTCACAGCAAACTAGCATCCCCTTTCTCTTAAAAAAAAAAAATTGTGATTTCTGTAGGAAGTGTTGCTATTAATTTTAATATGCAGATCAGCCCAACTTTGAATCTGTTATTTAGGATCTGATTCTATTCCCATCAAAGTCCAGTGGAGATGTGCCACCTATTGTCAGGAAGATGGGGCCTCTTAAAAATATATTTAATGGAAAGGTCATGGAAAGGCTGGCCCTGTATGCTCGGTGCACCCTGTGTTATCAGTGACTTTAGTGGAAATTTTGGGTGTATAAAATTATTGGGGTCAAAATGAGCAAAAACTAGCATTCGGAGCTTTCATTTTAAAATGTGTAAGCAGAAGTTAAACAGCAGCAGACTGGGGAGGCAGGGAACAGAGAGAAGAGAGCTGTGAGGGCAGAGGTGCTTTCTGTATTGTCTTCTCAACACCATCTCTTGACAACACAGGAGAGGAGGTGGTACCGGTAATGCCACTTCCTGTTCTAATTTGTTATTGGGGTTAGATGTCTCGGTGCATGAAAATGCACCAAACACACACAAGTGGTAGCGGAAAACCATCCGAGATCAGGCACACGTGAATCCCCAGCTGCTATACCTCCTATGTATTTAAGTTCACTTGGGCCCTGGTCCCCAGCATCCAAGTAATGGGGCCTACCAAGAAGATTCCCCATAGACCAGCACCATCTTAAAGTCAAATTTCTGTATTCCCATATGCATATTAACCTACATTTCAACAGAAATGAGCCTTAAACTAGGATGGTTAGTGGAAACTTAATACCAGCTTCACTCCCACCTTAAAAAAAAAAACACAGCTGTGATCTGCTACTTTTTAGTTGCAATGTACACATGCAAACCTTTGCAGATCCAAAATTAATTAAATGCCATAACACATTCATATTTATTCATCAGTATTTGTACCAATTCTATTAAAATTACTACAGAACATTAGTGTAAAAGAGGCCTCTAAACTCTCATGCTTTATTATAGTGAGGCATGCACAAAGCATGCGGTAGTCAAGGTTGAGTTCTCACTTCTATTTTAACCCTTATTTTGTCAATCATAACCTTCCCATATAAAATTATATATATATATGTTATGAATATACATACATTCACTTTCCTGTATATAGGCACATATCACACTCTGCCCTATTTCACATACACTGCAGCAGTCTAATTTACAAAGGCTGTCATGTAGTTAAGATTCCAAGATTGAAAATATGACTTGTGTGTTCCATATAAATATAATGCACTGTAAATTTTGTGAATTTATAAGCTAAAGTGCGGCTGGCTTTTGCTGCACTTGCAAATTATCCACAATTTACACAGTATCATATATAATGCTTTTTGTTGGCATATATTGTATTCAAGTTATCAAGCCTGGGAGTTCTGAGAAAAATAATTACAAGATTTAGTATTAAGGTCTGTTAGGTGAAATTCATCCTCACAGAGCACTGGCCATTGATCCAAATGGTGAGAAGCTAAATGGGCAAGACCTCGCTAATTCCCATGCTTAAGTAGGTGACACGGGTGCGATATTAACTGTGGAAATGGGCCTGCACAGCCCTGAACCTTTGAAAAGTTCTGATCTAGATTCAAGCTTTGTAGCTCAGGACCTTACCTAATCAAATAAAACATCCATAGGCAATTTGAATTTTACGTGTAAGTTGTTCAGCCATGATGAGATCTGACAAATTGTTGAAATGAAGAGAATGCTTAGGGGATTGTAGCTACTACTGCTATGGGGAAGTCTCAGTGAAAGGTTGCAGGCTTCTGGGAAATATGCCAGCTATTGTTATATTCCCCCCAGCAACCAGGATGATCTATCCTAACTGGACACAGCTCAGATGTTTGGTTTGAAATCACACCTGACTGCAGAGAAGCAGGAGTGATTATTAGAATTTGTGGCTCTAGAAGTAGGAGGACAATTACAAACTCCCTCCTGCTTTTCGCTCAGAGAGGGACTTAGATGGAAACAAAGACAGACCCAGGAACAAAGGGACAATGCAGCCAGGCAAGAGATACATCTGTGATACAGCCCAGGGACAGAAAGGACCCTATCAGAGTAGCTACAGAGAAATTAGCCAATTAATGAAAGGGCCAAAGGGGATAGAGCACAAGAGAGCTGTTAAAGAATTAAACACAGTGAGCAAAGACAGAGGGGTAGGTATGCCTAACTCTGTACCTGAGGACAAAACCCCAGTAGATGTTCCAGGCAGTCCTGCCTGGGAGACCCGATTTGTATCTTCTGGATAACCACAGATCAACCAATTTGTCTAGTAGATGCATGACTGGAAATGGTTCTGAGTGGTTGCACTGCATCTAAACATAAGGAAGGAAATACTAAGGATAGAAGTTCCAGGGTGCAGGGAGAAAGGGACCACGAACTGAAGGGGGAGAGTTGGAACATTTATCTCATGAGTCAATGACCAGTTGTTGGGTAGCTGCCTAATTGAGATTTGTATTTGCCCTATTGTTGTGACATTCACCACTTGTTTGCAAGTGTTTCAGAGAACCCCAATAGGAGAGTGAATATAAATATCATACTTTCCTTAGTGAGAATTTGATAACTTTTCTTAGTACATATATAATTTTGCTCTTGACAGCTAATGGGCATCCAATAGGAATTCAATGTGCAGAAACCTTGGGTGGCTTTGAAAAACATCTCAGCTTGTGCGTCAAAATAATTCACCAATAGAGCTAGTCAAAAAGTTTCTAAACTATTTTAATTGTTTTGTTTTGACGGGGAAAATGCAAACACTCACTTGTCTACTTTGCTCCCCACTTGCAAAAAGGGTCAGGAAGAGGGAGTAGGAAAGTGAAAGAAACAGGCGTTTTTCCCCCCTCCCCCACCCCCCCCAAACAAATCAGGTATGAAGCAATTTTGTTGTTAAAAACCAAAACATTCAAACAAATTTGAAATTTTTAGGAAAATATTCATTTGGGTTGAAAAAGCATTCTAAGCCAAAGAGAAGTTTTTAAGGAAAGTTTTCTGCCAGCTCTATTAACCAAAAAGTTCCTCCTCTTCTAAAGTATAGGAAACCCCAGGGGGAAGAGTAAGGGATGGGGGGATGATTTGGAGTAGAAAATCCTGGATATCTCCTTTCCAAGGCTAGGAGGTGACGATGGGTTACTCATGTATTTTTTAAAAATCTGGACTGCAATTATTATAGGACTCCTAAGCTAAAGAAAAAGAAGACTGTCCAAAGACAAAGACTTCCTCCCCTATTCATTGTTTCTGATGACATCCACCTGGTAGGATGGCCTATCACTTCTCTGCCCAATGCAAACACTTAGGCCAAAATTTTCAGAAATGACTAGCATACCTGATTGGGAAAAAAACAGTAAAACTAATGAACAAAATTCAAAATTTATGGTTTTTCAAAGTTTGAACTTTTTCTTCTCAAAAAACTGAACATTTTGGCTGGTTCTATAGTCAGGTGTGTGTGTTGGGGGGGGAGGGGGTAAGAGAACTTTGAAAAATCCAAACATTTTAACCAGCTCTAATGACTAATGAATTTGGGTTCCTCAAGTCCTGAGTGCTCAACTTGAGAGATTTTATAGAAGCCTGATTTTCACATGGTGACCCTTCAGCACTTTCTGAAAATGAGGCCTCTTCAAAACATCTCCATGGGGCACAGAAAAACTGAGATACCCAAAATCACTAGTCACGTATGAACATTGTAATCTCATTGTCAGTCATGCAAATATGACAGCAGTTCCTCTCCCTGCTTTACGTATTAAAAGGAAAAGTAGAATAAGCTATGCATTTAAAATCAAATTTACCAACATTGGTTCCATTGTTGTTGATGATTAATGATTTACTAGCAGATTATTTTTTTCATAATTTTCCCTCTTTTTTAAAAAAAATCACCATGTTTTACCTGTATTGGTTATACAGGCTAACAAATTGTCTAGCCCTCAACACATTGTAAAGTGATAGTGTTATTTCAACATTGTGTATGCCGAGTGCACACTTCAATACCTGATTAGATGATAATATTTTAAACACTCCAAAGCACTTCAGAGAAAAATAATATAAGGGGAAAAAAGTTAAATATTGAATCAAAAAGCATTCGTAAATACCTATCACTGCACATTTCTTCGGTTTTAAGAACATCCGGTAATTCTGCACTTTAAGGCAAAAAGTTTCTTAAGCCAAAGTCAAAAGACACAAAGGACTGGGCTCCACATCATCATCCTCTAAAGGAGAATACAGGACCAAACTTCCAGAAAACTTGGCAAATGGCTGTATATGGTCTTGCAAATGATTATTAAACATTAAAATCGGTGGAACAAACTTCGCTAGTGAAAGCCTATTGTTCTCAATGTATCAAGTCTTGAATCTCCTTACTTAAGGGAGGCCTGGGTACACAGACACTAGGGTTTCTCTTTCTCTAGCCACCTCATTTTCCAAAACCCTCCTTGACAGGGGAGTCGCATCTTACGTGGGGGTTAGGTTCTGAAGTCAGCACATAAGGCGAAAATCACGTATAGTCAAACGCTCATTGAGTGGAATGGCGGGCGGAATCGCCCGCACTACAGGTACAGTATTTAAATTGTTATTTTTCTCTTTTTGTTTTGTTTTGCCAAGCGCGTATAGTTAAAATTGCGTAAGTTAAATGTGCCCATGATGCGACTCCACTGTATTACACTTCTGTGTCTATGTGAAAATTCACAAGAAGTGGATTGCATGTGTTTTTCTCATACCTCTAAATTAAACTATTTTAATGAAATTCAATGGAAATTTCAGAATGAAATAGCAAATGTTCCTCATATAGTTCCTTCAAAAATGTTTGCTACTTGCACACAGCACCTACCAAGGAAGATCATCATCTGTGGCCGAATAAATTCATCAGCTGAAGCAATCAATGACCTTTTGCCTCACTGAATATGGAAAAACAGCATCCAGATTAATACACTACCGATTTAATGACCCTCACAGATGCAATTTGTTGAGCCTTTTATGCTAAGGATTCAAAACTTGGTACCTAAGCTGCACCTGCAAAATATGGCTATGCATATGCCAACAAGTATGCGCTGCACGTTTATGCACAAAACTGGTAATTATATGCACATGACAAGGTTTGCCGCTGTAAAATGTGTGTATGTGGTTTAAGTACTAAGTTTTTGAAATACAGCTATTTCTGGATAAGGAATAGAAACAAGACAGAGAAATGGTCAAAGAGAACTAAGTCAAAAGGAAATATTGCTGACAAGTAAATTATGGATCAACCACAAAGGAAGAAAGTGACTTTGACAGTGAGTTGGGTAGCTAAACTCTTTAAAATGAAAATCTTTGGGAGTGGGAGAAGAGATTATTCATTGTTACACATTGGAGCATCAGAGAATGCAGTCAACAAATATTAGCAAATCAGACTGAATGTTATACTATAAAGGAAAATCAGAACACTCAGGGAAGAACTGAGCAGAGTTCATTAGCAGAATGTAAACCATCATCAACAGAAACTAGACTGCAAAAAGAACTCTAGGGTCAGACGTCAAGATAAAAAAAACCTCAACCCTACCAACAATAATATATGGTCAGTTGCAGAAATTACAGGTAGGAATCTGGAATTAAAATAGAAGCACCGGGAAATTAAACAGGGAACAACATAGGAATAGGCTATCAAGGTCATGACTAAGTATTTACATTCTGGGTAATTCATATTTAGCCATTGCGAACATTTAGCCAGTTAAAAGGTAATTGACATACATAATTCACTGTGAAATGTCAGTTGGACATTAAGTGCCATTTATTGTAAAGTGTGTGCAGTGGAAACAAGAGCTGACCTTGTGGGAGTTAAGCTAAACTCTCTGGGTTACTCTTCATAGGCTTCACTAGAAATGCTATACAACCTCACAGAGTAATCAGGATCTCTTTTCCGGCTGGTGACCTCTTCTGATCCATAACCGTTATAAAAGTGCTAACTCTGCACATAACATTCTATGAAAGGAAAAACAGAAGCTCTGAAAGGTTTATTGTTGCCGTATCATTCAACATATCCTAGAGGACTGCTTTTTTTCAGATCTCTACATACTTGGGCTGCGAAGTGATATTAGGGGGAAAAAAATCTAAATACGTGCTAGAGAGAACTGAAAGAGAGACACAATAAAGAGCAAAGATATAAGCAGCCATACAACAAAGCTATGGATATCTCTTTTCATTTGTTGGCAGAACTCAAGGTCACTTCTTTTTCAGAGGAATTAAATCAGGAAGAAGTTGTTTGTAGAACCATCTGACAGATATGCTGAGAAGCAAAATCATCTAAGAGGCCTAATAAAGCAGAAACGACATCTCACTACCCACTAGCAGGGGGTGAGGAGGAGGAAATGGCCTTCATGGCACAGCTATAGCAGGGGCTATTAAAAATGGAACATTCATCTTTGTAAAATTTATCTCACTGTGGAACTGCATTCTAGGAATACAAAAATATTACCATTTATTGAGACAAAAATCAGTACTATGGTACGATGTGTTTCTTTCTAATGACAACCACCATGTGACATTTCTGGAAGGGTGTTTTCCAGAAATTACAGTCTCTATTCTTTATTACTATCACAGCAGTATTTAGTGGCTCCCATCAAGATCAGGGCCCAGTTGTGCTAGGCACTGTACATACACATAGCAACAACCACAAAGAGCTTACAGTATGAACAGACAAAACGGACAGAGGTTGGGAGAAAAGAAGGATTTGTTATTCCCATTTTATAAAGGGGGAACTGAGACCGAGAGATTGACTTCTGTAAGGTCACAGAGAAATCTATGGCAAAGCCAGGAATTGAATCCACAACCCTAGTCTCAGTCCATAAACCATTCTGCTTGCCAGTACCATGAAATAAAACTGTAGCACTTGAGAATGTAAGTAATAAGGGGTTAAGTGGCTATAGACAAATCACTTTGTAATTATCTGAAAGTCTTCAGCTCACAGGCAGATGATGATGTGGTTGTGAAATTGCTCAGGACTGTGGAAAACAACAGACAGTATTGTGGAGGAGAAGATTAAAAGGGTTAAGACAGACATTATGACCCCCAACACCCCAATCTTCACCACTGTCATGTAATTAGGATATGTTTTGTACAAAGTATGTCTTGTGAGGTATTCTAAAAGTCTTGATCTGCTAGACATTAATATCTCATTGGATGGTATGTGCTATCGTCATATGTGAAGTTATGAAGTTTGGCTATGTATGTGTTACTGAAACATGTTGTGAGGTTGGAAACACCCACAAGCAGCCTTTCAGGTACAACAGTAAAAAAGGACAAAATGTTAATGGCTTATTGAGGAAATGCACACAAGCACAAGGATTACCCCAGGGATTGTGCACAATAGAAACCTCTCAGCGATAGCACTACACAATGGGAACTATTTGACCCAGGTCACAGCAAAAGAGCTTTCCAGCAAGTGGGAAGAGGGTAGAAAAGGGGGACAATGACATCACGAGGGTACCTCACTCTCCCTACAACAACACACCTGGAAAAACCTGAAGGGCAAGGACTGAACTGTGGGAGTGATGGTCCCAGACTAGAAGGATCTTTAGCCTGTGTATAAAAACTTGGGAAAATCAAGGCAACTTGTGCCTTAAGAGTCTGCCAGCCAGATGTTTGTAGCACCAGGGTAGTTGATCCCCGGCTTCCTGCAATTCAGCTGCAGATGCAAGACAGGTGCAGTTTGCACTCACAACAAGGGAGTGAAACATTACCCCACAACGTCCATCTGTTTTAAATATCCAGGGAAGGAATAAAAATAAAGCCCCAAAAAGCCAACCTAAGGCTAAAACACCACCACCCGAAGTGAGGAGCTCAAAGAACATTTCCTGCAGGAAAGAAGGATTCTTCATTAAGAGATGTGCTGAATGGAAGAGAGGCAGATCATTGTGGGTCCAATGCCATACACACTCACTCTCTCTCGTGCATGGCATCTAGCACCACTCTAGAGATGCCGTTGTAGGTCCATAAGCCATTTCAAGGCCTCCTCTGTGTCATTGTGGATATCCTCCATATCACCTTTGAAACCATATTTGGGGCACTGCATTAATGGTTTGGATGTTCTCCCCATAGGCACACTAAGGGGAGTCTTTGATTTTCCACTTGTGCATCAAGGAGATGCACCTTGCCTGGTTTGTTTGCACGTGGTTCAATAGGGTCCAAAGCCTGCCTGGCAAGTCAAAAGCGGGAGGGCAGCTTGTTGGGTCAGAAAGAATGTGCTTGTTTGGAATGGTAGATGAGGTCCAGACATTTAGCCATTCCCTGGTCAGATCCAGAGCCTGAGGTAGTCGCATGTGGCCCACAGTGGTTTTCATGGTTTTAGACATTGTTGGGGGTATGTTGTTGGGTTTTTCGGTCGGGTTTTTTTGGCAATTCTATTGTCAAGGTGGAAAGGAGAGACTACTGATGTGCTCAGATTTGGTCTCAGCTACAACTTTTGGAAGTACTCCTCCATGATCTTAAGGTCAGATGTAAGGGTTACTTCAAGATCTTTAAAGCTACGTGCCTGAGTTTTGAGTGCCAAATCATCAGCATACACAAACGTCTGTGCTATTGTTTCAGGCCTATCACTCGCTTATACATTGAAGAGTGTTGGAGAAAGGATACAGTCTTGTATTATATACCTATTATTCAAAGTGCGCGGCTTGCTGGTTTAATCTCTGATGTATAAGCGCATCCTTCATCCGCTAAGCATGGTGTTCAGCAGCCTAAGAATCCACACCCAGGGGATCACTTTGGCCATTTTCACTAACAGACCATCCTTCCAGACTGTGTCATATGCCACTGACAGATTGATGAAAGCAATACAGGTCTTGAGTTTTCATTGGAATCCAGCCTTGATGTCTGTAGTGAGGGCCAGGAACTGGTCACAGCAACTTCTGTGTGGTCAAAAACCAGCTTTCTCCTTGGACAGGCTGGTGTCCACAGCAGGCCCGATTCAGTTCAGAATCATACTCTCCATCACCTTGCAGGTGGTACTCAAGAGGAAGGTTAGCTGATAAGAAGGGAGATCTGCAGGTTTTCCAAGCTTTAGGAGGGCAATGTCCTTGGTTTCTCTCCACAAGTGGGAGATTTCACCGGCCTCCAGGATGTTGGTGAAAAGCTACATCATCTATTTCCATGCCAGTGGACACAGAACTCAAGATAGATACCATCTTTATCTGCTGTTTTGGTTTTTTTTTTCCAATTTTGTGGCTGCATTGCTCTCCTTTCTTGTGGATGGTCCACACCATTGGGATGATGGAGCATGTGTTCCAAAGTTGATGTTGGACTTGTCTGTGATACTTTTTGTCCACTGGCTGTTTTGATGTTCAAAGTTTAGCAGTGATGGCATTGACTTTCACCTGTCACCTAATGGTATGTATGGGATTTGCAGCCCCCAGCTGCCTCAGGAGGTTCCAGGTGCAGCTGCTTGAGTACATGAAGTTTAGACCTACACATTCAAGCCACCATTTCCACCTGGCTGCATCCACCAGTGACATCAGGAGGGCTTTTCCCATTTCTGTGCCTCTATACCTCATGTTTGTGGAGGAACTCTTGGCTTTCTGCAGTCTAGCAAGGAGTGTACGATGACCTGCATCCCTGGGGGATGTTATTTACAGTGGAGATTAGGAGTGCAGTATTTGAATACCAGTGTTGGTCAGTCCTGGTCTGTCCTGGCTGTTTGGGAAGTCATCAAGGACTATGTACAACGTGGGTGTCAGTACGCTTGTATCCTCTTTAGAGATAATCATCAAGTCAGGGCAGTATCCTTTGCCCCATCTTACAGAATGGAAATTGACTTGCTATTTTACATCACAAAGGAGGAGCATATCATTTGCCACTGCCCAGTGTCAGTTCTTCACTTGCCACATTGTTTTCTGCATAGACATACTGTGTGTGGTGACTATTAAGTCACCCACAAATACAGCAGGGTCATGTGTATTCTGCAGTGCTGGTTGAGGCCACTGTGTACCAGGTGGTTTATATGCATTAATGATGGTATGGTTGCCGATGCACATAGAGATTGTAGTTTTTCCTTCATACACTGTAGGAGATAGAATCTAATATTCGTTAATCTCCTGCTCCACGTAAATTAGCAGCCCGTATTTTGGGTGGTAATTGCTGGCTAAAAGTATATAGCCATTGATTTTGTAGCAATGGGCTTTTTTATCATTTGCGACATGGGTCTCCTGGAGGGTGAGAACACTGATGTTGGTCATCTTCAGCATTTTCTCCTGGTAGTCACACTTGGACCAAGAGATGCCTTCAACTCTCAATTAGAAGATCTTTACCCCAGGTCCGATCTGCCCAATATGTTGTCCCTGAAAAGGTAGGCTTATTTTGTTGCTCTTTTGACTGGGAGGTCAACAGTTGATGTTTGGCTGCCAGTTTGATGACATTAGTTGTGGTTTCCCACTTAACCAGGTGGACTGCGTGAATGTCATCATCTTACTCACATTCCTCATGACCAAATGGGTTAAAGAAGAATGAAGGTAAATCCAGCTTCTGGCTGCCAGCCCTATCACTGGCCTGATAAATAAATGTCCTCCCATAAAAGTAAATGTCCTCATAACCCCCAGCCAAGCCACCTTCTGCCCTCTCAAGTTATTTCTGGCCCCCTGCAGCCTCGCTAGCTTCTGAAACATCTCCACTCCCTGTCCCAATCATTGACACTTGCAAAATCATTGCATGCATATCAAGCAGAGTACTCAGAGCAACAGGGGAAACTAGAACTGCCAGAAGTGCTCAGACACTGCATAGGGGACATGTCTAGGGGGTAGAGTCAGGCCAAGACCCTCAAACCATATACCAGCAGGCCTGAAATGGAGTGTATGGGCTTCTCCTGTTCTACAGATGAAGTAACTGCTACCTTTTACCACGCTGCCCCCAGTACCCATGGAGGCACTGTTCTTGTCTATGTAGACAAAATGTCTTGAGTCACCACTGCTTGGGCAGTGCACCTGTTCCTCCTCCTCCATCACAGGTACGTAGAGCTATAAGTGAGACCTTAACTTAAAGCACCAAGATAATTAATGAAGTTTTTTCTATTTTTATTCAAGCAACAAGTAATTCAAAGGGGAGTCACCAGTCCTTCCTCGTGACCAGTTAGCTGAATTCCTTTGTCTCAAGGATCAGTTTTCTTTTAGTAAATGTCAGGGAGAACTCAGTCCAAACAATACCTTCTCTTTTGAAATACAGAGAATTAGCTTCCACTTTTATTCTGGATATACAGTACAGTTGGGACCATCCCTCATTTCCAGATGAAACATACGAAAAAAAGTTAGCAGCCTTCACATATTTGAAATGTCTATTCATCACTAGGAAAAAAACTGTTCCCAGTTCAACTTCTCAAAATTTCACCAATTTAAAATTTTGTTCTTGTGTCTTAACAAAACAGACAGACTTAATACAGCTCTCCTTTTCACTTCAGATTGTCATAGAATAATATTTAATGGTATCAGAAGCTAAACATAGAACATGAGTAAACTTTTCATTCCTATTTCAAGTCACTAAAGAAACGGGACAGTGGCATAAGAACTTCTCTTCTCATAGATCTTAATTACCACAATCTCCATGATAAAGTCAACATTTGCCAATGATTACCTTTGAGATCGCTCCTATTTTGAGAATAGGAAATCTGTGTTAACCATTGATAACAATTGGTAAATGTTGACTTCTAAATGACATCTACAGTATATAAATAATTTCCAGATGTATGATTTGGTCATATAAAACTTAACAGTTTCATTGGCTGGATGTTGGCAACTTCCGGATTTACCAATATATGTCTCCTTCTAAGTACTATTCAAAACAAAAACATACCAGAAGACAAGATGTTCAGTTCATAAAAAACATCATCAACTTAAAGATCACCCTTCCTTCTGAACATTTCCTACTTGTCAGGTGATAACTGACAGAGGAAAAAAACTTCTTCATTTTGCATACTTTCTGCTATTGACAGCACTTAATGTATTGTTACTTTCATTATGCCCCCGGTATAGTCAATCAGTTTTCCCCATTTATGTGGGTCTTTCACACAGAAACATAGGAGATACAAACAAAAAATATGAATTGAATAAAAACCCACAAAAATTGGCAGGAGAACTCAGGAGCAGATGCAGAACCTGAAAATTACTTTTAACTTAAAAAAAATTATTTTAGGGTAATCTGGCTCTCTGCCTATTCATGTTAAGGGGAGTTCTGCCTGTATGAAAATTGAGACTTGTATCTGCAACCTTCTCCTCAGGTAGTAAAACTGTAAAAAACTTAACACTAACAATATAAAAAATTTCAACAAAAGCATATTTGCCCCATTTCTTAGAGGATAACTGCATTATGTTTGCCTATGATAGTATTTTTTTTTAAACCTGAACAGATTTCCATTTGTATTGTTCATGCTAAGGAAAAGCGAACAAATTACTTACAGATGTATAACTTCTCAGCTAATAAAGGACAGACACACAGCACAATGTGGAAATATTGCCTGTTTGTTGGTTTTGTTTCTTTTTCATAATTAAAACAAAAATCGTGGAATGAACATGCTGTTTGCTGCCACAGCCTTGTTCACTCTGCTGGTGTGTTCAACTCTTCCCCACCTGTGTCTGTATTTCTATTCTGTAAGCTCTGTCGGGCAGGGACCATCTACTACTCTGTACAGCACCTAGTGCAATCAAGCCCCATTCTTGGTTGGCCCTTAGGCACTACCATAAAAAACATGATCAATAGTAATATTAGAGTTCTGCACCAGAGCCTTGCAAGTGGCTTCCTCCTACTGAACATGGGTATATTGTTTTGTCTGAATCAAAAAAAGGCAGGAGACCTAAAGTGATTTTCTCTTTACCAGTTTGTACAATGCCCAACGTTGTGGAGTCCCAATCCGCATGGGGCTGTGGGCTCAACAGTAACATAAATGTTTAACAGTAATTCATAATTATTACAAAAATGCAGCTATGAATTAATGAAATAGAAGGCTGTTATCTGGGGGGCTTTTGTCCCCCGGTGTCAATTATAATGGATACTTCAAGGTGCCCATCACGTATTTTATAAGTGCAGCAAATAAAATGAAAAAGGCAATGGTTGTCAAGCATTACCACACAGTTTTTCATTACACTTTGAACAGAAAAAATAGAAGAAGGACTAATATCTCCCAACCAGAGTGTGGCAACTGATGGCAAATGTTGATTTTCTTTAAAAAAAATAACCACCACTCCTCGCACAAACACCTACATTTACATAGTATACATGGGTGTGTGAAAACAGACAGTCTTGTTCCTTCCTTCCTTCGTCATTGAGGAAAAGCAAGCCAGCTAGTGAGACCCTTTCTGCCTTATGACAATTACAAACCTAGAAATGATAACTTACATTCACGGAAAAAAATAAAGTATTGTACACCAGGTCTCTCAGCCTTGCCCTTTAGTAGCTTTAGCTGAAAAATAAAGCACCCCACTGGCCTTTTATCTGTGATTTTGTATTTTCCACTGTTTGTGATATCCTTTTAGAAGCCTGAAAATATTCCTTCCCCCAAGGCAAAATGAGACTTTAGGTGGTGGGGATTTTTTTTTCCTGTAGTATGCTCTGAAGGGAGCTGAAATTGACATAGCAGTTTTTGTTTAACAGGAACACTATTTGCATAGCTTTGTGGTGCACCAAGCTGCCAGTGAGAGAGATAATGCATCCCTAGGATCAAATGTCTGTCAGAGGGTGGGTGTGTCTCAGGCTGACACAGTGTCTGATGGTGTGAAGGGTGTCAGCCGTTCTGCTGTCACAAAGCAATTCCCAGGGCATAATCACTTGCTTTTTAAAAAATGCATTTACATAACAGTGCTTACGTGTGAGATATTCCACCATCTTGCAATTTTCTGCCACTTCCCTTTTGATTTATTTTTGTTCATCTAGCCTCAGTGATGGTGCCACTGGACATATTACTGCAATTTAATAGTATTTAGAGAGTGCTTCCTTCTCACCTTTTCTGAGTCAGCTGATGAATTTTGCAAACTTGGCATGACTAGTGGCACAGATGGCCATCATAGGAGAGTATATGCATGGCCAGGCTGCGTTATTAAGATTAGGAATTCTAAGGCTTCCTAGTGTTGCTCTGTGTAATATCCACTGAGGATTTGATGTGCTCAGAGGGGGAAAAGTGTTAAAGAAAAAAATATATCGGACTTGTTTAATTAAAGACAGTGTTACAAAAAGTCTGACAGATATAACCCTATCTAGTGTCAGGATGAGGAATGTTGCTCTTATGGTTCCAGCAGAAGACTGGGGAGGCAAGAGATCTGGCTTCCATTTCCAGCCCTGCCATGGATTACCTAGCACCACTCTGGGCAAGTCGCTACCTGCATGTCTCAGTTTCTCCATTTGAGAAATGGGGACAATGGAACCTACCTCACAGGTGTGTTGTGAGGCAGAAGTCAATAATGTCTGTAAAGTGCTTTGAAATGAAATCCTCAGACGGAAGGTGCTGTTGGTGCAGAGTAATGTTATTAATAGCTTTTACATTTCCATCACACATGTAGTAGAAAAGAAAAGATCAAGTCCATTACCCCAAGCAGCTTCCCTACAAATTCTATGCATTACAGGAGTGCCTAGGAACCTCAACAAAAGTCAGCATCCCATTGTGTTAGGTGCTGTACAAGCACATCACACGAGATCACCCCTGCCCAAAATACTTACACAGTTTAAATTGACCATACAGACAATTGGTATGAAAAGGTATTTGGGCATGTGCCTCACTTTATGTACATGCATAAGCCAATTAAGCCACTGAATTCAGCCTCAAGCATCAGCTCCTTTTTTTCAGATGGAGAAACTGAGGCACGGACAGGTTGTAAGTTATCCAGGGCATTACAGGAAATCAATAGATTTAGGTCTGGAATAAAATATAGGTCACCTGACTTGCAGTTAAAGGGGCTGCTCATGTCCTTACTAACCTGGCATCCAAGTGATTTGTCTACAGTCACATGGGAAGTGTGGCAGATTCAGGATTGAAGCCAGGTATCTCTAGTCCCGGGCCAGTACCTGAACCACAAGACCATACTGCACACATTCCCTTTCCTCAAAAGTTGTGATCTCCAAACGGTGAACTATGGCCTTTAATAGCAGCTATAATTTCAGGCAAGATACAGTTTTCAATTGCACTTATCCTAAACTATGCTGAGTAAAAACAGCAATTATTTTTCTTACCAAAAGTTGGATTTTCTCTTAAATAAAACCTGAACATTACCACTGAAGCAAATGAGTACTATTGATTCCTCCCTCCCGCAAGCACACAGAGAAAGACTTTCAGTAACAGTTTTCAATTTATGTTAAACTAAATTGGGTGGTTTTAGTGCTATGTAATAAGAATTTTTAATAAAGGCTAAAACTGCCACAGGTTAGTATAATGATTAGTTACTTAATATTTGTACCGTGCTTTGACTGTGTATAGCACCGTATCAGCGCTGTAAGGGTTTATTACAATAGGGAACCAGAGCTAGCAGGCCCTTTTAACTCAGTAGGGCTCATCCTGTGGAAAGCTTTCATAAAGCAAGGACCGGATCACAGATTTTGGATTATACCACTTTTAACACAAACAGCATAAAGCCCTCATTGGAAGCTGGATTGGACCCAAAATGAAGATGAGTATAAATTGTATTGACCAAAAGACATTCAAGTGTATTTTTACACTTTGTATTTGTGTTGGATATGGGACAAATGGTCAACACCAGGCGTAAGGCAAATTTCATTTTGCATTAATGTATGATTTACATTTGAATACAAATGATTGGGCTACCTAAAATATTACAAGCTTTAGAGCAGTATATAAAATCAAGTTGTATGTTAAGAGTTCTTCAAATTTAACAGCACAGAACAAATGATCCTAGAGACAAAGGTTTTTCCTCCCTGCCTGTGTGTAATACAACAATTCCATATACTAAAATGTAACATTTGTGGACAGGTAATTTGCTTCATGGTGAGAATATCTCACACTTGGATGACCCACCTATGTACTGGAAAATAAGTTTTTCCTCAATTTGAGAAAGAGATCCTTGGAAACATTTAGCCCGCCTCTCCCTCACTCTCACACACCGTTCATTCTTGTAGGGTTGATGTTAATAGCAGTTTGTATACAAATTATTCAGGATTGTTGGGCTGCTGCTATTGATGCTGGTTGATTTATATGTAGTCATTCATGGGGTTGTTTTTTCCCCAGAGATGGAAATCAAATAAAGAACTACAAGCAAACAAAATTTCAAGTTTGTGTCCTGTCAACATTAAAGATAGACCTTCAATTACTAGAATCATGGCTGTACTAACTGGTGTAAACATCCCATACCTTCTGGGAGCTCTGATCATAGAACTAAAACCAATTTTTGCATGGTTACCCATCTTAATAAAATGGTATTCAGCAAAACAATGTAATGAGACACAAACCAGCCAGGTTCATATACCAGGAACAATTATTATTATTCAGATTCCACATATACTGTAATGACAGACTGTATTCACAAATCTCAAGAGCAATCTATATTTGATCACTGTAGGCTACCTAATCCAAGTAAACATCGTCTTGAGAAAGGATGTTGCTATTGTTCTCTGAGTTAGTAAATCAGTGTCACCCCTTTCATTAATATGAGTGATAAACAGCTTTGAAAAAAGTGACTGGAAGAGACAAGGGCAGAGCATTTACAGAAGCACAGGGGGACAGGGGACATAGCAAAAGGACCTGAATGAGCTTTCACTGAACTGATCTCTGCTTTACAGGCAGAAGATGCTAATCTGAAGCCTTGATACACCAAGCTGTCTAAAATTAACATAGTTAGGGAGACATGGAAGTAACCTGGAGTATATAGAATGGAAATTATGTCCCAAAAAATGACAAACTATAGAGAGAACCAAGGGGAGACAACTAGTACTGCCAAAGATATATTGGCTTCTTGTTTGAATAAGGGTTTGAGAATATCCTCAGCAAGGATGTACAATGTACTACAAAACATGCTGGCAGAGCCACCACACTGTCAACTGGTACAAACCATAAATGCTCAGGGAGCCTGGATAAATCAAGTGATGAGACGCATATGGTACAAACACTTGGTTTGAGGAATAACTATAAAACTCAACAATTAAACTATTTATCAATTTATCTATCCAGGGCATCATTCTGTTGGAATCAACCCAAATTAGGGAACATGGTGTGCTCCTAAGGAAGGAGTATGATGCCGGGAAAAGAGATTCTGGTTTTGCCATAGCTATCAGAATCATCTGTAAATATGACTAGATACTTATTCTGTATACATTATCCATTTGGGAAGAACTCCATCCTGGTGCCACATTACCAAACCTCAACACAAAATCTGCCTTCTTCCTTTGTTTAAGCTTCTGCCTTGGTGAAATGGGGATCAGGATGGAAACAAACAATTTATCTCCACTATTTATCACCTTTTCTCTGCTGGATATTTGTCTCCATTTTATTTTGTTGTTTATTTAGGCGGGATAAAAATTATCAAAACAAATCTGTGAGCTGAAGTATAGAGGAGAGGAAAGGAAGCATAGAATTGTCCCATCACAGAGAACTGAGCATTATGGGAGAAAAGTCCAGTCTGGTATATTAGCACAAGTAATCTCTTGTAAATTGACTAACATTTCATTTTATAAGCACAGTTTAAAACATTGCAGAAGGAAAGTACTGCACTTTACCTTCTCTATCTAACCCACGCTTGTGCTTAGTGTTGGAGAATTCTGTCTGTATCTAGACAGAGTGCTCTAGATAACTTTGGAGCCAAGGTAATTTCATTATCCCACAAAATCCATCACATTACCAGTGCAGTCACAAATTAATTCTATTCGGGGCAATTGATAGAAATGGGCAAGTAATCTAATTGGGGATGCTCACACAGCATACATCCTGTCACTGGCGCTCTCTAGGTAAAATCTGTAGCCATGACACCAAAAAGGGTAGGGCTAAATCATAGTCACCTTTGCACAGGGGCATTACATAGGACTAGCTTAATGAGAGTAAGCCAAGAAGGATTTAACCCTGTATTTGGTAGGACTTGGGTTCTTTCTGGGACTATACCATTGCTGTACCATTACAGAAGGGAAAGCAGCAGAGGATCATTTAAAAAGAGCAAATACATGGGACTGATGGCTTGAGGGACTGGTAATGTGATATAGCCAGGGATTTTCATTACTAGGTCACTGGTTTGAATCCCGGCCAAGTCAACATAGACTAAAAAGTTGTTGTCATCAGACAACAGGTCTATGGTCTTACTGAAACGAATTAGTGGTCTTAGTCTACTTCCTAGTGGCCAGATGTCATCTAAGAAATCCCACATCACAATTTGCTCCCTTGCTGACAGCCTCAACAGAGAGCAAATATTAAATGGGCAAGGAAGTGGAACTGCCCCCCAGAAATGGTCAGTCAAGAGCAGCATTGGGGAACACTTTGAGATCGCTTTCATCATGCTGTACCAGCTGTACCTAGTTCTGTGGATTGCTTCAGTTATAAGCTTTTGAGGACACAGGCAGAGCCTGTATTCCCCATGTAACATTCAATACACACCTGTGGCACATTATTTAGAAATGTGAAATAAAACAGATAAATGAGAGGATTTCGTTTTCTAGTTATGGCTCTCCAGCACTAAGTTCTCTTAAAAAAAAAAAAAAAAAGACATGAACATCAACCAAGTATTCAAACAGGATCAAGATACAATGGCAATAGCAGAAGCAGAATCCCATAAGTGGCAGGTGCTTCCACAGTTCAGGGCACACACACATTTCTGTGCCAGCTCATCCCCTCTCTAACAATAGACTGTGCTCACGTAAGGCCTTGGGAATGTGTTTTCATCAGTTACAGAAAAAGGCATCTATAAATAGCATAAAGCAAGCAACACTATCACCTAATCTACACTTCTTTCTGCAGATGACACACTGGAAGTGCCAAAACAGTTGTAAATGGGTTTGTTCTTCACTGTATTCAGGGGCATTCTCTCAATATGCATCGCAAGTGCATTCACCACAGCAAAAACAACCATCAAAAGTCTCAGACAAGCCTTTCTTTTATGGAGTGTTATTCCCTGACCTAAATCAGTCTTTGCCTTTGAATCAGTTTATGCTACTAGTTATTTAGCAGATTGATTGCTGCTATGGCAACTGCACATCCTGCTGTACAGACATAAGCATTAGCCCTTGATACATTCCCTGCTTATGTTCTCTCTCCAAATGCATCCTGTGTAAACTCAAAATTAGAAAATATTTGGGGAATTAATTTGCATTGACATTGCTGATATCCAGCTAGTATTGTTTTGCAAAGATAAAAAGAGGCTGGAGGTGTTAAATAATGTTTACATTCATCCCAATAGCAGCAAGCTGTCTGGGTGGCACAGAGAACCAGCCTGACCACATCAATCCTCCTTATCTTAGGGTTGCAAAATTTCAGCCAAATGTCAGACTGGGAGCACAGTTCAGAGAGCTGGGATAATACATTCCTGTTTTTAAAAGATCCCAGGCAATCTCTTTGCCCAGACTTCTTACTACCAACGGTATGGCTGCTGCTGACCAGGGCAGATACTTGAGTAAGAAACATTGACTCAGCCTGAGGGAGCCTCAGTCTCACACGCATTCACAGCCATTGATGAAGGTCAAATGACAGACTATCTAGTAAAGAACCAACACACATATCATTAGCATGTCTAATACAAAGGGAATAGGCCATCTATAGGGCCAAATTCTGGACAGAGCCTCATTTCTGGATCCATTCTTTCATCCCATGGACTTTAATGGTATTCTGCTTCATTGGTATTCTGAGTCAATGATTTTAACGGTACTCCATGGGGGACTAAGGGTCTGTGCATGCAGATCTGATTGCAGAATCTGTGCCCTACTGATTGTTGTGCTTGAATGTACTGGCAAACTGGGAGGTATGCACAGGAAGGGAAAAGCTGTCCTTATAGAAAATCCAGTAGAATTTGGCGGGGATGAAACTAAAAGGGTTCAAGAGAAAGAACCGGTTTTAATAGAGAATATCCTTGCTAGAGATTTTTTTAAACCGTTCCATAGATTTTAATAGCAGGGATATAAATTTTTACTATATATTGGATAGTCAAAGAACCTATAGCACGTATACCATTGTGTGTTAAAATCATAAGGGCAGGGGAATTTTAACCTTGCCCCAAACCAATCTCTTTCTCTCACTCTAAAGCGCCAATAACTTCCCAACAACCTCTCCGCCATTTTCTAGGGTGTACATCATAATATGCAAATATGACTCAATTTGCCTCATTCCTCAGCTTTTAGACCTGTGTTTTTCACCGCCAGCAAAAAAAAATCACTTCACAGCTACTGAATGGTAGAGAGTATAAAGGGGTGTTATAAAAGCCATAATAATACTTCAATGGAGCACTAAGCATGATGATTGGGCATGGAAGGTTTGTACACTTTGTTTAAGCAAAAATAGAAAAATGCATTAACACTTGTGCAATTGTTTAATTTTGAACCAGGATGCAGGAGAAAAAAATATTCACGTTGGTAGCTGGTGCACATTTAATACATCATTAGTATTATTAAATTGCAGTCTCACCCAGAGGCACCAACTAGAATCAGGGCCCAGTGGGGCTAGGGGTAGTACAAAGACACGGTCCCTGCCCTGAAGAGCTTGCAGACCAGGATAAGTGACATATGAAATGAAGGAAGGGGAATAGAGTGATTCAATAAATATATGGTTTTCTACTCTCCTCTCTATCTATTCATAATAATAAAGTGTCCCCCTGCCTGTCACCTAAACTGGCTGATTTCTGGTTGGTGTTACCACAGGCTATGAGGAGGAATTTTAAAGGAGAGGTAGGCAGAGTTATCCTAAATATTTTCCACCTGAAAGGTGATACTGACTGGCTTGCAAACATTTTATGCAAATTAGATAATTTGCATATATCAAACTTCAGCTTCAAAACAATTACTAATGGATTTAGTGCTGGAGAAGGCATCAGAATGACAGCCGTGGTGAATAAATTTCCTCCCCTGGCATTTGCTTCCTCCTCTCTGGGAAATGCTGCCACCAAGTGGGAGTCAGGCAGTGGAAGATTCCAGCTCCCAGCCAGTTCTCATATGTGGGATGATGGCTGCTGTAGACCACAAGGAAGTAGAGCATACGGGCTCCCTTCCTTCAAGCACTCAGCTGCCATCGTGGCCTCAGCCCTGCTACCAGCACTGTGTGCACATGGCAAGGTTCTGAAACCTCATAGGGCAGCTGCCAATCATCAGCAGCCATGCAGAACCTGTGGAACAACCCCCACGACTTCCCAGTGGTCCTGAAAAATTTGGGATGGGTGGCAATGCTTCAGAAGAGGGCCTTATGCACAGACAACTCCCCCCGCCCTCGCCTTACCTCAGTCTCCGCTCCCGGAAAGCGGCAGTTCATCCTCCCCCCCATGCAGCTCCCAGCCGTTGCTCCTGCATCTCCCTGCAGGACACAGCTTGCAGCTCGCTGGCTCCGGCAGCTGCCACACAAGGAGGGAACCTGGCTGCACCATGCGACCAAGCGAGGTCAGCAAACTCTGGCAGAAATCCAGGGGGCAAAGATGATCTTAGAGACTGTGGTTTCAGTGGACTAGAGGGAGGTGAGGTACTAAAGAAGCCATAGAGGAGGTAATTACAATAATTAAGCTGAGAGAAGAGGGGGGCCTGGATGAGAGGTTTGACTCTCTGGCCAGAAATAAAAGGACAGACCGTAGAAATGTTATAGAGGAAAGACACCAGATCTGATCACAGCCTGAATAAGTGGGGCAATGGCCCCTGGATTATGGGCCTGTGAGACTGGGAGGACGGTGTTCCTGTCAACGGTGTTAGAGGATGTGCAGAGGCGGAGAGAGTTTTGGAGGAAATATCAAGGGTTTAATTTTGGCCATGCTAAGTTTTAACTGATGGCAAAACACCCAGGAGGAATGATTAGCAAGACAGGTGGAGATGTGGGATTGGGTGGAGAGAGACAGGTCTCATGTACAGTAACAATTTTGTGCCCCTAGGTTCACTGGTGGGTTCCTCACAGAGTGTGGGAGGTTTATTTTATTTAGATTCAGAGGCATTTTCTCTATATCTTTCTAGGAATCAAACAATCTTGCTTTTGTCTGTGAATTGAACTGTGGAGTTTTTGTCAGATTTGGCTCTGGGATCATTAATAACTTGTGTTCACGCTACTTAAAGTGGTGCACATTCCATGTGCTAAGCTATTATAGAGTGGGCAGTTCAAATGTAACTGTAACACCTTCATCCCAATTTCAATCCAGGTTTCTAGTCCCATGAACAGTGAATGAAGAATAAATAACTAGAAAGCAGAAAGCTTCATCTGTCAAAAAAATCTCACTCTAAATGCTTGATCACCACCAAAAGGTCAGAATTCACATACAATTAATATAAAAGGAATCTTTGTTTCTTCTTTATAAGGAGAGTTAATTCATTTAAGAGACAAGGTTATTTCTGTTTGTCATCAGCATTTTTGAACAATGTAGTTCAAGGGCACTTATGCAAGACAGTGTCATGTTCATTATATACTGGCCTATTCAGCAATTTGATGCTGACAGATTACGCAGACCACTATATCATATACAGATATAGTTATACACTCACATGTACGTGTATCATCAAAAATATATACCAAAAAATCTCTCCCACTCATTACCACCGTGCCACACCTATATTAAAAGTTTAGGTTACAATGGTAAAACACTGAAGCCTGGAAATGCAAAAGGTGATTATGTATTACTTGTTAAATAGTGAGAATGGTCTTGGTATTGCAGAAGATACAAATACAGACATTCCCTACTTGGAGGAGCTAATAGTGACCTTAAATGTATGGCACATTAAGTCATTTTCCCCCTCATTTATTTCCATACACCTCCCACTTAAGTCCATTTGAGTTATCTGTGGATATGAGATGGCCAAAATGGGTTCAACATATTTACAAGAAAGTGTGTCACAAAACACCCTAGGGGATATTAGATAGGGGAGAAGATTGATCCAAGTGGTTCAGGCATTAGCCTGGAACTGTGGAGACATGGTTCTACCACAACTTTGTGTGTGACCTCAGGTGAGTCATGTAGTGGTATAGTTACACCAGTAAACTTTACTGTGTAGACAAATCCTTCTGTGCCTCCCTACGTGAAAGACGGAGGATAAATACATTGAAGATTGTGAGGCACTCAATTACTATGGTAATAAGGACCATATAAATACTTAAGATAAGTATCTGGTCTGATTCTCCACTACTTTACACCTGTCTTTGCTTTGCACAATCTTTTACACCAGTGCAAAAGGAGTGCAAAATTAGAATGGTAGCATTTTATGCCCACTATGCACATGTCTAAATCACTACCCAGAGTGCAGGATGTGGCAAATCAGCCCTCCTTGATCAGTGAGGGAGAGTCCAAATTACTAGGATAACCTTAACTTCAGCATTTCCTGACTTGTGAAGAGTTAAAATTGTAAAATGAATAGCAGAAACACTTAAGTTAATGCATTCAAACAATAACCTCTTCTTATTGTATGTGTGTACTAGCACAGCTGCATGTTCCAAATTTATAAAAAAAATTCACAGTAAAACAGCAGTGCAAAACCAAACCAATATAATTAATGTTGAAGTTGTAGTCTGATATTATTCTCTAGTACCATAAATAGCTTCATAGCTCTAACTCAAGTGGCAATTCTGTTCTGTACAGGGGCAAAACTTCTGTTTTGATTGATTAAAACTTAGTATTAGGCACTCAACTCACATTGAATGTCAATAGCCAAGTAGCCAAGAGAGTGCCCCAGAAGGAGGACTCCTTGGGGGGAGGGATAGCTCAGTGGTTTGAGCATTGGCCTACTAAACCCAGGGTTGTGAGTTCAATCCTTGAGGGGGCCACTTGGGGATCTGGGGCAAAA
>NW_020699373.1:3434620-3446058 GCF_002925995.2 Terrapene triunguis
GAAAAAAAAAAAAAAAAAAAAAAAAAAAAAAAAAGGACCAGCCACCTGGAAAGCAGTTTGTGCAGCTCAACTCAAAAACAGCTCCATGTGTGCCAAAAATATATTATTTAATTTAGTAAAGTATTATCATAAAAGTAAAAACTGAACAGAAATTCTCCCAAAATTAGTAAGTATAATAAAAATTTACCTAAATATATGTCTTTTCTTTTAGTTCACAAATAATCTCTTACCTGGAAATACAATATTCAGCAACAACAAATATACAACCCTATTTAAATATAAAATGCTTTTTAGCATCTAAAAACATGAAAATAGTAAAGAAGAGGAAGCTGATTAGACAAATGGAAAGGATAAAGGAAGCGCAAGACAAGATCAGAAGATTTCAGTAGATAAAAGAATAAAGGTGTTAGGCATAGTATAGGGTATACAGTATCAGCTCATCATTAAAGGGCGTAATAAGGTTATTTAATAGTATCCTGTACAATGCTGAGTGAAAAATACATTTTCTGGAGAGAGTGATTTTCTTCATTATTGCATTGATATTTCTTGCTTCCACTCACTTATCAAGTGAAATGGTTGGTAGGATCCTTCAAATGGCACAGGATTTCCTCTGTAAAAAGCCAACTACACCTCTACCCTGATATAACGCTGTCCTCGGGAGCCAAAAAATCCTACCGCGTTATAGGTGAAACCAGGTTATATCGAACTTGCTTTGATCCACCGGAGTGTGCAGGGCCCCCCCCCCCCCAAGCACTGCTTTACTGCATTATAGCGGGTCGCGTTATACCGGGGTAGAGGTGTATGTAACTCAGCAGGGTTTGGAACGGTTCATGTGCTTACAGTTAGGAGTATGCTGAAGTACCTTGCTGGATCAGGGATTAGAACTGTAATCATTTGGGGCAGAGACTGTTTTTATTCTGTTGTATGTACAGTATCTCATGCAGCTCAATCCCCAACTGGGGCCCCTACGTACTATTACAATACAAATTGATGAGTATCATGGAGGATATAGTTTTTTTCATCCAAAGAATGAATGGATAACATTTGCAAAAAGTTTACAAATTTATCTTTGGACTCAAAACAAATTTAGAAGATTTTAGCTGAAAAGACTAGGAAGCGATGAACACAGTTATAATGGATGTTTCCATGTAACGTTAGTTATTGCTTTCACGGCTAGGGACACTATAGAACAGAATGCATGCTAAAACCATCCCCCCTTCTGTTTCCAATTCCACCACAAACAGTCACAAGTGTTTCCTCATTTTAATTCCAAGTCCCTGACTCTACTTGGAGTCACATGAGAGAACATAAATGTGTTACGAAAACAATTAGAGCACACAATAAGCACCTAAAAAGTCGAGGGCACTGTCAGTTTCACTGCCAGGGGAGTTCAAAACAATGATTCAAGTAGTTTGGAACAAGAGGGGCCGCTGTTATTGTAGCAACCAGGAAGGAGGGTGAGCATGGTTCCTTCAAGCCAAGAAGAGTCCGTGAAGCTGCACTTCCCTACCCCCATCTTGCTCTCCATGTTTTAACCCTTTGTTGAAACAGATGCTTTCATACATACCCAAACTATTTGTGTGGTGGGGTATTTACTATTTTAAGCCTCACCTCTTTGGCTATTGCTTTTAACAAACTCCTTTGGAGACAGGTGGCAGGAAAATGCCAGTGAAGAAAAATGTCCCCAGAGAAACAGCCATCTGAAAATAAGCAGGGACACCTGGATCACTTTTTTTTTTAATTATTATTATTATTAAAGTCCGGCTGTAATGCATTAAAGCGAAGGCTCTACTGCTTCAGCAGGAAATTTTAAGTTGCCACACATCCTACAGGGCACTATACAGAATCCGCTTCTTTCTAGGTCCGACTGATTCAAAGACAGTTGCAGAGACTGATCTCAAGAATACAGCTAGGCTAGATTACATTAGAATCAGCCTCTGTTCACCTTATAAATTGTTTCTTTTTACTAATTAAATAAACAAGAAACCTGCCTCAATGCCATACAAATTCTACACAAGGGATATGTGGAAAGGCCAACCAAAGCCAGCTTTCCAGGCTCGCTCAGGTCCAGCAGCCTTTGTGGAGAAGTCACCAACGTTTCTCTGAGAACAGACAGTTATCTGCTCTCCAGGAAATAGAAGGGAGATTGGATATGAAAGTAGATGCCTCCAACCCACTTCTTAAGAACATAATCCTTTTTAAAGAACAAAAATGTGCCAGGCCAGAATAACCAACAGTCCGTCTAGTTTTGTATTGTGTCTCACACTGCGGCCAGAGCCAAGTACTTTAGAGTAGAGCACTGACACATCACTAACTAAAACTGCCCAATGCTAATTTATGGAATTGGAAGGTTTGAGCAAGTTTTTACTACAACATTACTTGAACCATTTCAAGTATAAAAATGAAAATGGATTTCAAAAATATTAAATGGAGGTCTTAGACGGTTTAGTAAATTAGAATACTTTGCTTTGCAGAAAGGTAAAGAGCATGGAGAACCATGCTAAAAATTGCTGCATTTTTGGTTTCCATTTTGTTAAAGATTTCCTGGAATGTCTCAAGTGGTTTGTTTTTTTAAACAAACATGAAAACGGGTAAAAATCGGTGCAAAAAATTAAATTCAGATTTTCCTGTGTAAATATCAGCGTTCATATTTGGGAAAGGAAGAATCGAAAAAAGCAACAATTAGAGAAAAGTAAGAGTATGGAATAACAGTACGTACATGCATGAGCATGCATCTTCCACTACATTGCCTTATTTTAACAGGCAGCCTCCCATTTGCACTTAGACTAATTTATTATTAACATTAATCTAATGTAATATATTAATTTTCTTAACATATCAGTATTTTCATGTACTTGATGATCCAAAATTTGGTGGGGGGAAATAATCAGTGAAAAACAAATATCTTTTGTAAAAGCCAGGAATTTTTCAGTTTAAAAAAAAAAATCAGTAAAAACTGAAAACAGAGAGCTTTATAAAAGTCTGGGCATTGGGCAGAAATGAATGGATTAAGATGGCAGAGACTACAGATGTGAACTGGGACTTACTGGGCAAGTTTTATTTCATATAAAATTTGATTGGCATTAACAGGAAAAAGCATTTGTTCTCAACTCACTCTATGGCTATTCATTGTACTACTAAGCTAACAATGTTTTTGAACAAAAGTACCACCATATACCTGGTGTTTTTACTTTAGCTACTGGTAGAGAAAGTACACTATGCAAAAGGATTATCATAAGAAAAGATTGAGTCTCAAGAAAACTGGCACACATGTTCCCTCCTGTGGCTAGCACAATAAAACATAAAAGGCAAAATAACTGACTTTTAAAATGTTTTCTCACAATGGCATGGACACTGCAGTGATATATCCTGAAATTCTAAGGCCTACTCAACACATGAAAGTTGTACTACTGTAACTATTTTATTTAGGGGTGTGATTTGAAAAAAAAAAGTCCTATACAGTTATACACTTCTACCCCCATATAACACTGTCCTCAGGAGCCAAAAAATCTTACCGCGTTATAGGTGAAACCGCGTTATATTGAACTTGCTTTGATCTGCCTGAGCGCGCAGCCCCGCCCCTCCCCGGAGCGCTGCTTTACCGTGTTATATCCGAATTTGTGTTATATCGGGTCGTGTTATATCGGGGTAGAGGTGTACCAGTAAAAGCCCTAGTGTGGGTGCAATTATACTACTATAAAGGTGCTTTATATTGTCATAGCTAGTCTTCTTCCTGTGAGGGATTAGCTATACCAAAATGAAATACCTTTATATCAGTATAACTGGGCCCACACAAAGGGAGGGGGGGCGTTGTACAAATTTAACTATACCAGTGTAGTTAAAGCAGTACAGCTTCCCACTGTAGACAAGTCGTAAGTAACATTTATGGAAAGTATCAAGCACAAATAGCATTTGAGGAGACCAAATACAAAGGGACTTCAATGTATACCCAGACAAGCCAATCACATTCTCAAACATAACATTCATATTTTCAGATTTAAAAATGCAAACGTGATAAAATACTAATCCCTAAAACCCCATGAAAAACTAATTTCTAGTGAGTTTATCTTCTGGAATCCTTTAGGCTTTTTCCCATTTCTTAAAAAAAAAATACCTCTGCATAAATTATTATAAGTGTAAACCCAGAGTAATTTCACTGACTCCAGTGGAATTAGTGTAGTGTAAATACAGCGTATGAGAGAATGTGGCCCTAAATTGCTCAAGATTATTTATAAAAACAAAAAAAAGAATGAAGGCAGAGTTTTAAAAGCTTCCTTGAAAAATACCTGCAAGACTGAATTTGAACCTGTGAGGTTATCATCCTACAACTAAGTGCAATAATGAGAAGTGACAGATCTTGAGAAGAATAGGCAAAAATGTGCTTGTAAGGCATGGGGTGACAAATTGCCACAAAGGTAACATCCAGTTACCTTTCTTGATCCATTAAAGTCATCCACAAACAACAATTTAAAGAACCTGTAGTGGCCTTGCCCAGTTACACCATCACCTGTTTGCTACAGGTAGCTCAAAGCCATGGTTTCCAGAGGCACATGAACACTGTCCTGCTGTCTTTTAAGAGTTAAGTTGTTAAGAGAGAGTTAGGTATATTTTAATAGTGTCAAAAGATATGTAAGTAGGTAAAGCAACTCTCTTTCGTGGTTCAGACAGACTCAAAGTAAAATGGCACAAAATGGATGATAGAATTAAACTCACGGAGCATCCTAGCAGATGTATAAAAATAATATTACTTACTAGCAATCACAGTTCTGTAGATCTATTGCCTTCTACTGGACTACACGTGGGTCCACACAGCACAGTCCATAACCCCAATGGAGGAGATCCCTGAAAACAATTCTACAAATTAACATGGTGTGAAACTACTTGAGAACTTATGGTGTCACTCCTAATAGATCAGCATTTTTACAATTTAGTGGCCCTAACTATTAAAAATGGTATTTTGCAAGGAATATGAGAGAAGTTCCAGTAGGGGTTACCAACTTGCTATTTCATCATTAGAACATTTCACTTGGACCAATCCAGTATGCACATGCTAGTTTCTGACCTCCATTCTGTCTTGTATTTGTTTGGGAAATTCCCATTCCCTGCAATCCAGTCTACAGAGAAATGTGACAAATGGAAATTTGTACAAATATTTAAAGTCTTGATACCCAGAACTGGAAAGCTGGTGTTAAGAAAACAAATGAGAGTAATTGGTTTCCCTACAAAACATACTATTTCTTTACTTATCATAAGATTCACACCCACTTGCAGGTCTTTATTAAAATAATCAATGATGAGAAAGCATTAAATATCTGTTATAAACATGGTTTAAGGATATAGCTAGCATTCCACAGCAACTTTCACGTTTTCTCTCGCCCACCTCACATCCACACAGTTAATATAGTAATTACATACACAAATTTCAAACACTGATTTTTTTATTATTATTATTATTATTATTATTATTATTATTATTAAAGGAACAGGCTTACCCCAAAACCCATGAGATGAAATGATAGAGAAAGCAGATGATTATGTCCTGCATTTCAAGATTACACATCAAGAAGTGTACATGAAAAGCTGCATCTGTGTCAACTGCAATAAGGAAAAGCTATTCAGAAAGTAAGGGAGAAAAGTTTGACTCCCTCCTTCTTTGCCAAGGGCCGATGGTCCCTTACATGGGTTATTCATGGAAATTGCATTTGCAGGGCTTCTTCCTTGTTCTTCCATTGGACAAAGCACATTTGGCCAGTGCAGAAGTGGCAGAAGTTCAGCCACCCCAAAATACAAAGATGCTGTATTTCCCTTACATCCTCTACAAAGCACCCTGCAGCACAGCTACTGAAGAATCCATGATGCTATGGAATCCCGAGGATGGCCACTGTCCACAAAATTCTCTGCCTCTTCAGGGAGAGGTTAACACTGAGCGGAGGAACATCTATACAACGTTAGTGCAATTAGCATTAGCCCCATAGGTTCGGACGTGGAGGGCAATGATGCTGCTGACAGTGGTCTCCCCCGCCCCGCCCTCCCCACCTACAGATCCAGATCTCTGTGGAGCTCTTACAGAGGGCTTTTGCAGGTACATGCCATTTTTTGTTCCTCATGGTTAGATCCACGTGTTTTAGGTGCCCTCCACTTCTGAAGCAGGGGAATCATTTGCACCAATCTGCATATATTTCCCAAGTGCTAGCAGAATATACGACTTCAAAGCCTGTTCCTTTAATAATAATAAAAAAAAATCATTAATAGGGATTGGCTTCATTTTCTCATATTGGAGTTAGTAAAAGCAATAATCTGAGGTCTCCTGAACAAATCTGTATAAAAGGAGCAAAACCAGTGCATGAGCCTTTGTTGTTTTAACTAGCACTGCAATTAATTTATCCTTGGTGGAAGCAAGTATAACTTCAATTAAATCAGTTGATTTGTACCTGCTTGCACCAATGAAGAATTTGACTTACAGTCCAGGAAAACTCATGGCTCATGCAAGACCCTGAGCTATGGGAGCTGTGAGATCTCACTAGACAGCAATTTCCAAGGTAACAGCAGCGGTCCCTTCGCTCAGAAGTATTAAAAAGGTCTAATCTGCTGAGGTTGTAGGAGAGGGAGGAATAGGCTATTTAAACAGGCCACAATGTCCTTGTTATCTTGCTAAAACATATTCAAAGATTTTTTTAAGCTACCGATTGGTCTGGTGAGAAGAGTTATCACTAGATTGAAAAGGTCCCTGCGCATGCATGCTCGCTCCCAGTAGCATCACTGTCACCATCACATTGCAAGCTCTCAGGTCTGCTTCTGCATCACCCCTATCATCGCTCCTGCGAGAGGAAATTAGAGAAAGCAAAATTGAAACTGAATCAATCCACATAGTTGCTAAAGGTAAAGGAGTTGCAAAGGACCTCTGATCCACCACCCAAGAATACACAGAGGCACTGTGGGGTGGGGCGGAGTTTTATAGTGATAAAATAAAAAAAGTTACCCTGACACAAGTCAACCTATAAAAAGATTTAAATTGATAAAATCTAAAACATTAAAAACAAATACCTTACCCCAAGCATAGTTATGCTCCAAGAAGCGAGATGTGTCAGACACCACAATGCACACTAGGTACATCACTGTTGCTATTGATTTTACATGCAAAGTGTTCAAATACTACAGAGATAGGCAGGGCCGGCTCCAGGAACCAGCTTGGCAAGCAGGTGCTTGGGGCGGCCACTCCAGAGTGGGGCGGCAGGTCCAGCTATTTGGCGGCAATTCGGCGGACGGTCCCTCACTCCCGCTCGGAGCGAAGGACCTTCCCCCGAATTGCCGCCGCAGATCGCGATCGCCGTTTGTTTTTGTTTTTGGAGCCGGCCCTGGTGATAGGTGGCAGTATAAAACAATTAGAGACAGCAGCAGGACTTCACAGAAAGTGACTGCACAGCCTGCTATCCACAGCAGAGGGCTGCTGAGAGGCATTTTCAAGAGTGAACTTAATGTATTGGCAAGACGACAAGCTATCTCCCAAACAAGAGAGCAGATCACAATTGGATTGACCTTACTTTATTCATAGAAAAAATGTGAAATGCCGGTCCACTGGCTTGAAAGTTGAAGGATGACAATACATTGGGGTCGCAGTCAGATGGCACGTGACAAAGATTCGTTGCCGAATTTGGTCCTCTGTCCATTGTTCAGAGCTTCAGTTTGTAGCAAAGTTCCTCCATAGGTAAGAAGCAGGATTAAAGACAAAACGGAGAAGATGCAGCTGCCTTTTATAGTCTCTTGCCATGCAACCTGTGCTTCCTTTGTTTCAAACACAAGCTGCCCAGCACATGGCTTGGAAGCCTTAGAGTTCTCTCCATAAGCATTTCCCTGCATGCCTTGCTGAGTCATAAGGTATATTTGCCTTCTCTCAATGCATCAGTTGTATAGCTGATGGTCCTTAATGGGCCATCAAGCAGGCTAGGCAGTGCTGATGCCAAACTGTCTGGAGATGTCACCCAGAAGCATTGCACAAGTTTGAAATACAGACATACGTATCTATAACTCATAATACAAAGGTGATACAAACATATAAACAAGATCATCATATCTGGCAAATTATGACATCTTTGCAGATATCTTACATGGCATATCTGGCTGATTACTTTGTGGGTGTTACCCCAGGAGCAAACATTTGAAATCCAGGTAGATTTGGAGTTGTATGTAATGGTCAGAGGGCTATAGATGGTGAGACCTCTGGGGATGTTGTTTTGTTTCTTGCATTTTCTCAGGAAGTAGATGTCACTGTTCAGTTTTGCTTTTTTCTTCTTCATGTTGTGGAGTTTCCAGTTCAGACAGCAAAATCCTAGACCTGAAGAATAGCTCTGTGTAAGCTCAAAAGCTTCTCTCTGTCACCAGATATTACCTCACCTACTTTGCCTCTCTAATATCCTGGAACCATAATGGCCACAATAACGCTGCATTCATCAGACATGTCTGGAAGAAACTAGGGGGAAAAAAAATCAATCAAGATATAAAAATGGAGCACAATTGCATAAGATTGCATTTCAATACCAGGCAAAGGGTTAATTAGACTACATGAGTGTACAATCCTGGGTCTTGCATTACAAGGTGGATACTGAAAAATTGCAAGCAGTGTATGTAGAGAAGCTCTCCCTTTTAAATAAGAAGAGACAGAAGTAGTCTGGGGTTATTGCAAAGATTACACTGGTCTACAATTTTTGAGAAGTCATCTGCTTCAGAGATAAAATGTGCTATTTATTATGTATTTTGATGTGCTGAATTCAAATATGACAATTAAAACAACTGATTGGCTACTGTTTCTAAGATATTTAAGTTTTTACATTTTATGTCTATGTATATTGTGTAGATAGTAGAGTTTTAATCATAAATTGTAAGCCTAGGTCTTTTCATGTGTTTATGGTTGCTTTACATGATATTTCACCTGTCCTGTTTATGTAACACTTTAAAAATCAGCAAAAGGGTTATATAAATAAAGTTTATTATGAAACAAAAGGCAAAAAACTATTCTGTACATAGTTTAGTCCTATTCAGTGTCTACTCTGCGCTTCTTGGCTTGTCTCTTGTATTCATTAAATGGAGCATCTCTTGTCACTGTCCAGCAATAGTCTGCAAGCATTGATGGGCTCCATTTGCCCTGATAGCGTTTCTCCATTGTTGCAATGTTCTGGTGAAATCGCTCGCCGTGCTCGTCGCTCACTGCTCCGCAGTTTGGTGGAAAAAAATCTAGATGAGAGTGCAAAAAATGTATCTTTAGTGACATGTTGCAACCAAGGCTTTTGTATGCCTTGAGGAGGTTTTCCACCAACAACCTGTAGTTGTCTGCCTTGTTGTTTCCGAGAAAATTTATTGCCACTAACTGGAAGGCTTTCCATGCCGTCTTTTCCTTGCCACGCAGTGCATGGTCAAATGCATCATCTCAAAGAAGTTCACGAATCTGAGGACCAACAAAGACACCTTCCTTTATCTTAGCTTCACTTAACCTTGGAAATTTTCCACGGAGGTACTTGAAAGCTGCTTGTGTTTTGTCAATGGCCTTGACAAAGTTCTTCATCAGACCCAGCTTGATGTGTAAGGGTGGTAACAAAATCTTCCTTGATTCAACAAGTGGTGGATGCTGAACACTTTTCCTCCCAGGCTCCAATGACTGTCGGAGTGGCCAATCTTTCTTGATATAGTGGGAATCTCTTGCACGATTATCCCATTCGCAGAGAAAACAGCAGTACTTTGTGTATCCAGTCTGCAGACCAAGCAAGAGAGCAACAACCTTCAAATCGCCACAAAGATGCCACTGATGTTGGTCATAGTTTATGCACCTCAAAAGTTGTTTCATGTTGTCATAGGTTTCCTTCATGACCAACTGGAATTGATGGCAAAACATTGCCATTATGCAGTAAAACAGCTTTAAGACTCGTCTTCGATGAATCAATGAACAGTCTCCACTCATCTGGATCGTGAACGATGTTGAGGGCTGCCATCACACCATCGATGTTGTTGCAGGCTACAAGATCACCTTCCGTGAAGAAGAATGGGACAAGATCCTTTTGACGGTCACGGAACATGGAAACCCTAACATCACCTGCCAGGAGATTCCACTGCTGTAGTCTGGAGCCCAACAGCTCTGCCTTACTCTTGGGTAGTTCCAAATCCTTGACAAGGTCATTCAGTTCACCTTGTGTTATGAGGTGTGGTTCACAGGAGGAGGATGGGAGAAAATGTGGGTCCTGTGACATTGATGGTTCAGGACCAGAAGTTTCATCCTCTTCCTTGTCTGACTCAAGTGAGAATGATTCTGGTGCATCAGGAACCGGCAGTCCTTCTCCGTGGGGTACTGGGTGTATAGCTGATAATGCACAGTCCACTTTTTCTTCTTTGACACACCTTTCCCAACTGGAGGCACCATGCAGAAGTAACAATTGCTGGTATGATCTGTTGGCTCTCTCCAAATCATTGGCACTGCAAAAGGCATAGATTTCCTTTTCCTGTTCAACCACTGGCGAAGATTTGTTGCACAAGTGTTGCAGCATATGTGTGGGGCCCACCTCTTGTCCTGATCTCCAATTTTGTAGCCAAAATAAAGGTGATAGGCTTTCTTAACCATAGTGGTTATACTGCGCTTTTGTGATGCAAAAGTCACTTCACCACAAACATAGCAGAAGTTATCTGCACTGTTCACACAAGTACGAGGCATCTCTGCTCACTTTGGCTAAACAGAAATGTGTCTCTTTGCAAAATCAAACACTGACAAATAAGAGCACGACACTGTATGATTTCTAGAGCTGATATAGGGAAATTTGTTCAGCAGAGTGATGTAAGCTTCGTTATGATTGCATCATCCATGACTTCTAGGAATAACATGATGCAATTCATATCATGTATGACGCAATACCAGCTTCAGATTGCATCATTCATTGTTTTGCCTAAAAAGCAAGTACTGTCCAAACCCAGTCATAGATTTATTCATAGATCCAGTCAAAGATGTATTTTAGTCATTTCTGGTTTAAATTGAGATCCCTTCCCTTTATAACTCACTTATCCTCCGCCATTCCCAAGTCAAGGGTCGTATATACTGACCCAATAGCATATCTTGAAAACTAGAGCCAATCAACAATTTTAAGCATCATTTTCGTTCTCAGTGACCCAGAATTAGTAAAGTTTGACTACATTTATTTCAGAAGCATTTTGGCTGTAGAGCAGTGTTATGGGAGGAGTTCGGCCCCACTGGGAAACTATTACATGAGCAATTGACAGCTGTTTTGCAAGGCTGTATTTCTGGTCTCCTGATTGGAGGAAATAAAGGTGGGATGACTTCCTACATATGTAATCACTGTCTCCTTCCCACCACTGAACTTGGTCTCAGATCTCTCAGCCTCATATGGATGATTCACAAGAGCTAAAGATCTCTATGCTTAAGTGAACAGTGTTTGAAATTAGAG
>NW_020699373.1:3446458-3450040 GCF_002925995.2 Terrapene triunguis
ATAAATTGTAAACCTAGGTCTTTTCATGTGTTTATGGTTGCTTTACATGATAATATTTCACCTGTCCTGTTTATGTAACACTTTAAAAATCAGCAAAAGGGTTATATAAATAAAATTTATTATGAAACAAAAGGCAAAAAACTATTCTGTACATAGTTTAGTCCTATTCAGTGTCTACTCGGCGCTTCTTGGCTTGTCTCTTGTATTCATTAAATGGAGCATCTCTTGTCACTGTCCAGCAATAGTCTGCAAGCATTGATGGGCTCCATTTGCCCTGATAGCGTTTCTCCATTGTTGCAATGTCCTGGTGAAATCGCTCGCCGTGCTCGTCGCTCACTGCTCCGCAGTTCGGTGGAAAAAAATCTAGATGAGAGTGCAAAAAATGTATCTTTAGTGACATGTTGCAACCAAGGCTTTTGTATGCCTTGAGGAGGTTTTCCACCAACAACCTGTAGTTGTCTGCCTTGTTGTTTCCGAGAAAATTTATTGCCACTAACTGGAAGGCTTTCCATGCCGTCTTTTCCTTGCCACGCAGTGCATGGTCAAATGCATCATCTCGAAGAAGTTCACGAATCTGAGGACCAACAAAGACACCTTCCTTTATCTTAGCTTCACTTAACCTTGGAAATTTTCCACGGAGGTACTTGAAAGCTGCTTGTGTTTTGTCAATGGCCTTGACAAAGTTCTTCATCAGACCCAGCTTGATGTGTAAGGGTGGTAACAAAATCTTCCTTGATTCAACAAGTGGTGGATGCTGAACACTTTTCCTCCCAGGCTCCAATGACTGTCGGAGTGGCCAATCTTTCTTGATGTAGTGGGAATCTCTTGCACGACTATCCCATTCGCAGAGAAAACAGCAGTACTTTGTGTATCCAGTCTGCAGACCAAGCAAGAGAGCAACAACCTTCAAATCGCCACAAAGCTGCCACTGATGTTGGTCATAGTTTATGCACCTCAAAAGTTGTTTCATGTTGTCATAGGTTTCCTTCATATGGACTGCATGACCAACTGGAATTGATGGCAAAACATTGCCATTATGCAGTAAAACAGCTTTAAGACTCGTCTTCGATGAATCAATGAACAGTCTCCACTCATCTGGATCGTGAACGATGTTGAGGGCTGCCATCACACCATCGATGTTGTTGCAGGCTACAAGATCACCTTCCATGAAGAAGAATGGGACAAGATCCTTTTGACGGTCACGGAACATGGAAACCCTAACATCACCTGCCAGGAGATTCCACTGCTGTAGTCTGGAGCCCAACAGCTCTGCCTTACTCTTGGGTAGTTCCAAATCCCTGACAAGGTCATTCAGTTCACCTTGTGTTATGAGGTGTGGTTCAGAGGAGGAGGATGGGAGAAAATGTGGGTCCTGTGACATTGATGGTTCAGGACCAGAAGTTTCATCCTCTTCCTCGTCTGACTCAAGTGAGAATGATTCTGGTGCATCAGGAACCGGCAGTCCTTCTCCGTGGGGTACTGGGCGTATAGCTGATGGAATGTTTGGATAATGCACAGTCCACTTTTTCTTCTTTGACACACCTTTCCCAACTGGAGGCACCATGCAGAAGTAACAATTGCTGGTATGATCTGTTGGCTCTCTCCAAATCATTGGCACTGCAAAAGGCATAGATTTCCTTTTCCTGTTCAACCACTGGTGAAGATTTGTTGCACAAGTGTTGCAGCATATGTGTGGGGCCCACCTCTTGTCCTGATCTCCAATTTTGTAGCCAAAATAAAGGTGATAGGCTCTCTTAACCATAGTGGTTATACTGCGCTTTTGTGATGCAAAAGTCACTTCACCACAAACATAGCAGAAGTTATCTGCACTGTTCACACAAGTACGAGGCATCTCTGCTCACTTTGGCTAAACAGAAATGTGTCCCTTTGCAAAATCAAACACTGACAAATAAGAGAGCACGACACTGTATGATTTCTAGAGCTGATATAGGGAAATTTGTTCAGCAGAGTGATGTAAGCTTTGTTATGATTGCATCATCCATGACTTCTAGGAATAACATGATGCAATTCATATCATGTATGACGCAATACCAGCTTCAGATTGCATCATTCATTGTTTTGCCTAAAAAGCAAGTACTGTCCAAACCCAGTCATAGATTTATTCATAGATCCAGTCAAAGATGTATTTTAGTCATTTCTGGTTTAAATTGAGATCCCTTCCCTTTATAACTCACTTATCCTCCACCATTCCCAAGTCAAGGGTCGTATATACTGACCCAATAGCATATCTTGAAAACTAGAGCCAATCAACAATTTTAAGCATCATTTTCGTTCTCAGTGACCCAGAATTAGTAAAGTTTGACTACATTTATTTCAGAAGCATTTTGGCTGTAGAGCAGTGTTATGGGAGGAATTCGGCCCCACTGGGAAACTATTACATGAGCAATTGACTGCTGTTTTGCAAGGCTGTATTTCTGGTCTCCTGATTGGAGGAAATAAAGGTGGGATGACTTCCTACATATGTAATCACTGTCTCCTTCCCACCACTGAACTTGGTCTCAGATCTCAGCCTCATATGGATGATTCACAAGAGCTAAAGATCTCTATGCTTAAGTGAACAGTGTTTGAAATTAGAGATACTGTTTGCATTTAAACCATTTTAAAAGCTATTATTGTAGCTAGTGGAACAACTTCTATTTGTGAAATGTTTAAAATTTCCAAGTTATTTGTTTCAAAGTGTTTGAAACAAAGCCATTTTAATTTTTTTAAGTCACATAATAATGTTTTTCAATGTAAATTTTGACTGTCAATATTTTCCTTCAAAACTTTCAATTTGAGGAGAGGTTCTGTTATTTTTTTTTTAAACACAAAGAAGCTTTGTTGTTCTAAACATTTCAACCAGCTCTTATTCAGATAATAAATTCCTTTGCCTAGGGACCATAAACCCGGTCAATATCCAAACCATGGCATTAGCTATGTAACTTTTGATTTTGTTTTCTGTATACTGCATCTTCAAATGTTGGGAGATCAGCAGTCTGCTGGAGGCACCTGCCATAGTGTCTCCATTTCAGATGTATCCTGTCACAAGGACCCAACACGCTGCTTTCTTGTGAAGATTTCACTTTTGTTCTTGTGGTGTTTCCTCTCAATCTAAAATAAAATTCAGTCAGAAACATGTTCTTGGTTCATGGGGGGTGAAGGAACCAAACACACTGATTCTGTTATGCAGTTAAACTGCCAAATTCTTCTTTTAAGATCTCTGTACAATGAAGAAACATTTCCACAGCTTTTAGAGTGACTGGTTTAAAAAGTGATTCAGTTAACTGTAACAAATTAGAGTTAAAACAGCTTTGCCTTGTGTTTTGATTTACATGCTTCATCTGCAGTTACGCTGTTCCAAATGAGTCTTTGACAATGCCGTGATGTCGGGGAGTTGACTTTTCACGATGCAGGCACCGCATGCTGGGCAGCGGAGAGTCACATATCGATAACATGCTATGTCTTGCTCCTCCTGAGTTAAAAGCAGAACTGTTTTGTTTTATGCTTGCAATTGGTTGAAGGAGATGCCAGTCAGGGCTGGCTCTGGCTTTTTGGCCGCCCCAAGCCAAAAAAAAAAAAAAA
>NW_020699373.1:3450140-3478379 GCF_002925995.2 Terrapene triunguis
GGGGGGGGGGGGGGGGGGGGGGGGGGGGGGGGGGAGAGAGAGAAGGAGGGCGGCCAGGGCTACAGCGGGGCGCTGCCACGCAGCCCCTCCCACCGCACGTGGCCTGCCGGGAGGGCTCCGCTCCGGTCGGCGGGGAGGGAAGGATGAGGACTGCCCTGCCGGGCTTGCTGCAGGGCACTCCTGTCCTCCGCGCCACCGCCCCCTACAGGGCGGCCGGAGCGGAACAACAACAAAAGAAAAAAAGTGGCCGTGCCGCCCTAGGATTGGGCGGAATGCCTCCTCGTTCAATTTGCCACCCCAAGCACCAGCTTGCTCGGCTGGTGCCTGGAGCCGGCCCTGATGCCAATCATCTATGCAGCCTATAAAAATCATGACAGTTGGATAGTTTACCAGTGTGACCGGTCTCACAACTGGGCATTTTGGATAAACAAAACTGTTTAAAGACCCCATAATAAATTAAAGCTTGCACAGAAAACAACCCACACGCCTTTATTATAATAGTTTTCGGACTCCTTTGGATGCTGTAAGTGTGCGGTTCACTCAAACACTACAAGTCATTGCATGGAGGCACTGGGAATCCTTCAGAGTGTGTGTGTGTGTGTGTGAGAGATTTACATTCCTCACTTGGCACCTGGATGCCACAGGCCTGCAAATAGTGCGCGGCTGAGATCCTGATTTCAAAACTACATTTGAGCAGGCAGCATGTTCCAAGCTTTTCCAGTGCCAAATGTTTGTACTTAATTGCAAATGCCATCCAAATTTGAAAAGCCCAAGTACTGTGGCTATAGCCAGTGAATACAGCTTATTTGAGCGGCTATACTAGTTGCAGTAAAATTCACATTTAAAACTTGTGAGCAATTAATATGCAAAGTAGGCTCCAGTATTACATTTCTAAGAACCGAGAAAGGTCGACAGATGTCAATCTGCACATTTAAAAACCAATATCTCAAAAATTACCTTCGCTCTTCATAGTGGCGTACCATGGGTGTGGCGTTGAGTCGATGTTGACTATCTGACAGTTGCTGGAATACTGAGCTGTCCTAAGATTCCCTAAGACTTTCAAAAGTAACCAGGAAGCAAAGAGTATTTGGTATCCCAGATTGCCCCTTTGAAAGATACACATACGAACCGTAGAGTTTGCAAAAAGTTTACTCTTCATATGCATTTGGGCCTCGATTCAGCAGGGCACTTAAGTACATCCATAACATTAGACATGCAAGCAGTCCCATTCAAAGCATTGGGACTATATAGCTACAAACGCTGGCTTATTTACTTTGCTACTCAAAACCCACAGTAGAACTGTTCAAATCATCACTGGCCACTCGCAGCTGAACCGAAGCTTCCCAGGGTCCCAGGCACAGTCTCACATGGGTCCCTGACCCCCAACCCCAGCAGTAGATGATCCCTGTTCCTTGAGAACAGCAGCAGGTCTTTCTTCCACCCTTGAGCAATGGCAGGTGGGTCCACCCGAGCAGGGAGCTTGGCTTGCTCAGGTGATGGGTTCAAGGAAGCTTCATCCCTGGCTCTAATGGCTGCTGCCCCTCTCTCCTCTAAAGGCTGGCTGCAGACTCAGGCAGATGTCACTGCATCTGATACATTCAGTTAACATTGTCATGAGGACTAAAAACACTAAGAAAACAAGACAGATTCTGACATCACTGCAGGACACTCAGCTGTGGCTCTACGCATGTGCTTTGGTTCTACTTGATTTTGCAATGAAATAGTTAATTTTGCCTGATTTTAAACCCACAAATTTAAATCAACCTAGGTTCATGTAAATCTGAGCCCATCTTCCCCACACTGTGAGCCACCTGGCCATCGGCCTCAAGCAGTTACAATACCTGAAGCCAAGAAAGTTTGGTTTCATGTGCTGAGAATATTCTTCACACAGCTAAAGTTGTATAGGAATAAGTTTGGGATTTATTTAGGGCCTAATTCTGCGAGGGGTTAGCCCCCTCCACTCTTAATGAATTTACTAGAAGTTGAGGGGGGCTCAGCCTCTCTCAGGAGGTGCTCAGCTGATTGCAGGATCAGGCTTTTAAAGAGGAGGCTATAAAAGTGTGATAAATATAATGCACAGAGTTCTAAAAGGTACTGAGGCAGCTGATAGCAAGAAAGTGTTCAAAGAGGCATAATGAGCTCAAAACCCAAGAGGTCACACAAAGTAAATCCATGGAAAGATTGGCCAGCAGAGGAGTTGAGGGAAAGCTTATTTGCACAGAGAATAATTGATGCATGGAAACAGACTCTTTTCACCAAAGCATTCAACAAAGTGCAGCTTCAAATGGGAATGTATCTTGAAAAAGGTTAGGAGGAAATAAACCCATCAGTGTCTGTACATTAGCAGGGAGCAGGACAGGTGAACTGGTGGAAATGGGACCCAAGGTTTCTTTCATTCCAAAACAATGTTAAACAAGTAATCACAAAAGTATCCTGCCTGTGGCATAGAATGCCATTTGCATTTGCTTCTACTTACAGATCAGAGTGGGTGAGTTGCAGAGAGCCACCTTTGATTCAAACGCCAATGCCCAAGAATGATGCAAGGGAAGTGTTGGTTCAGGAAATGTCCATCCTGACCTTTGATTTATTTTCATCCTGCTCTTTTTATCTTGATATTTCTGGGACTCTTAGAATACAATGCAAGAGACAATTGACAGGGATACCTGGTATTAAAAAAAATGTTTCATTAAACATATAAAATAGGGCCCATATCCTCAAATTATTTCGAATCTCTTTGCCATCTGAGCAGAGAAAGGTTTGTCGTCCCTCTAAGCAGCGCTACATTCCTACTGGTGGTATCAGATGAATTTGGTAGTAATTGAACCATCACAATTCATTTACGTAAAGGTTTTATTCCCAACCTTTTTGGCTGAAAGATAAAAGAATTTTAAATATTTTAACCCCCCTGACCTGCAAATGGAAAAAAAAAATCAGTTTTCATCTTTTGATAGCACCATCAAGAAAGGGCTGGTCAAGGGTTACGGAGTCCAGAAGAATGAGCAGATAATGGGATTGTACAGTCTGATCCACTACTGCAGCCTCTCCTGCACAATGTAATTTACTAAGCTTAGGAAGAGAAGGTGCATACAATTAGAAACATCAATTAACAAATTTTTTTTTACCATCAGCAGACATGTGAATGACAAAGTTCCCTTCAACTGTTTTAAAAACACATCTTCAGTGGAAATCCGTTACCTCCACCTTGCCAAGGAGATTCCCCGTGATGAGATTTCAAGTGAGAGGCTCTTTTATTTTAATGTTTACCGTAAGCAGCAGCAATGATTATTAGTCTCTAAAACAGGGTTTGTGGAGGAGGGAAGATGGAAAAGAAAATTCTCCAACGTGAGCTGCTTACTGCTTTTTATCAGATACATTATAAAAACACTGAAGAAAAATAATCCTTTGGAGAAATGTAATATTCATATAGCTTCCCATGATCTGTGACTCACTTCTAGAAAAGCCTAATTTGTTGCTGCTAAGTTGCAAGCAAATAAACAAGCTACATGGGTAATATTTTGTCTAAATAGATGAAGGTTCATATCTCTGAGAGGGTTTTAGTTTGTTTTTTTTGTATGCAGTTATCTAGCTGATAGCACAAAGGCCACGGAAATGTTGCCCAAGTATGGTCCCAGAATTCCCTCCCAAAATCAGCCTGCCTTCATGGCTACTCTGGTATAAAGAGTCCATGTGTAGGAAAAATGTTGCAGATGTCCACACTTTTTTGGGGTGGTTATGAGCAAGAGGGTGACAGCATCATAGAACATGACAGTGGACAATGAAGTCAGGCAAAGGATACAGAAATTCCTTGTGAAATATCTAGTTCAATGGATTTTAAATGAATTTGCTTTGAGTTTGTGTGTCTCACATTTGTTACCATGAACATTCTAGCAATTGTATTATTGGCAGCAAGGTTCACTCACTGAATTTTAAGCAAATATTGCAGCATGTTCATGAAAAAATAAATTTTGAATTTGTATCTGCAAACATTTGTATGGGAAATGAGACACTCAGAGTTAAACTCCTCCAAGTCAGGGAGTGGAAATATGCCATCCTTGTATCTAGGTCCTTATGGTTTATCACTAAATACCTGGGAGACACTCAGGTACTACAAATGGACGTAACAATAATAGTTTCTCTCTCTCTCTCAGTTCTCAATCTATAAGAAAAATCACTTGATTAGGTCAAAGCATTTTTGGTTTGCGCGCGCGCGCGTGTGTGTGTGTGTGTGTGTGTGTAGAAACAGGACAGTAGAATCTCTCCTTCTGCTGACATCTCCACCCCCTCCAGAGGTGCAAACAAATAAAGCTTTCCTTCCCCTTCAGTTGAAAATGGAGACCCAATTGCCTCCCATTTTCACACCCCTAGCCATAATCCAAGGGAAACACACTGGCTGTCAGTTGAATATCACATTATATAGTGCAAGGAGGTGGGAGGGAAGTAGAGAGGGTAGTTGGGAGCACAAGAGATGTTCCCATATGGCTACCTGCGTGCGTGCGTGCACGCGCGCACACACACACACAATCAATCCCTCTTCTTGGGGTCATGCAAACCTTGCAGATACATGTATTCTCTTGTTCCCATTCTCCTCCCCTTGCCACAAGATGGTATAACATCACTTCACCATAGGACAAGAAGCAAGCATCCAGTGACACCACAGAACTACCATAATTGGGGAGCTCCTCCCTCCTGCACCGAGTTATTTTAATCACCATGCTCTTGGGTTCTTTAGCTGGCTAGTCTCACAAGGAAACAGTGGTTGATAATTTCTCCCCTTTTGAGAAACTGAGATGGAGATGAGAACCAACTGACCAAGAGTCATTCTGAGTAAGACAGAGGTGATGTTGATTGTGGGAAGCAGCCAGAAGATATGGTGAGGACAACCTCTACCCTTTCAATTGTGGATGTGCATCCATCGTTTGGTTTTTTTGAGTTCATAATTTAGGGGGTCTGATTAGATTCCCATCTGCTACTACATGATCAGGTGGTAGTAACAGGTCCCCCCACCCCTTTTACGTATGGGCAGGAGGTTGTGAGCTTCTCTTTGATGCAGATGTTGTAACTGTCATCCATGTGTTTGTTGCCTCCAGATTAGATTAGACCTGCTCGTTAAGTGGCATCTCTCACTACAAGCCGATTACAATGGTGCTCCGTGCTCTGCACTGGCTGTCTACTGGCTTCAAGATAGATTTTAAGATGTTGGGTCTAGACATACAAAGCTCCAACTGACCTATGACCTGTCTATTGGACACCGCTGTTTGTTTCCCCCCCCCTCCCCCCAAGCCACACCAACCCAGTTGCAGTCAGTTGGAGCCCACTTAGTATAAAGTACAGGAGGGTTGAGGCTGCTACCATGCATTCTCCACACGAGGGGCACCTTGGTTTTAGAACTCATTGCTTCCCCAAACGCCAGTTTGAAAGTCTGAATTTGCTGACTTTTAGGATACAGTGCAAAGCCCATCTATTTCTCTGGCTTTAAGATAGAGAAAGTTATGACGGTGGTGAATGGTGGGACAGAATATGGTGAGGAATTTACTAGTGTCTCCTAATTATCTGTTACTGGCTATTGTGGGCTTCAATTCTAATAACTGAGCATTTTAAAATTAGAAAGACAAGGTGGGTGAGCTAAAATCTTTTATTGGATGAATTTCTGTTGAGAGAGAGACAAGCTTTTGAGTTTAGACAGAGCTCTTCTTCAGCTCTTACAGTCATCTAGAGCTATTCATTTTATATAAAACTGAAACTAGTATTTTTGAGTGTAGTACATTTTGACCAAATTTTTTTGTGACAAGGATTCTCAGCTTCTCTCTCCATTAATAGTTTGAGCTCCTGGTCTGTGGGGGGAAAGGAATACTTCACAGTTCCTAGAGAGTGACTGTCCTTCCTCAGCAACAGCCTCAGTCTGTAGCCCTCTATCTGGCTTTATAAGCCCCACCTGTTCCAGCACAGGTGGACCTGCTGTAATCACTAAGTTCTCTGCTCCATGGCACCGCCTCCAGATGCAGCCTGGGCAGTTAATTGGCCTACCCAGCCACATCACCCCAATCAGTCCTCTGTGGGGTGGACACCCCATCACAGCCACCAAAAGGCATACATTTGGTCTAGTAACCCGCTCTCTACCAAATTTTAATTTGCATAGGTACTAAGGCTGTAATAAGAAAAAGTTACAAACATGTTTGACAGCTTGTGCGAAAGATGGTACCTCCCAACAGCAGAGTAACCCCTAGAACATCATGTTGCGACAGTGGTTAAGCACCGGCTCAGACTGTTATTCAATGAATCAACACCTCTAAGGTTAAACAGATTTTCCTGTGAGATTTCTATCCAAGAACAGACAGCATTCAACCCCACTTAGCTTAAGGAGATTGTTACCCAAAATGGCATGGCTGCAGAGCTAACTTGATTTTGATGGGGAAAGTATAGATCAAAGAACCATTTCCCTTTATTTGTCTTTCTATATGTCATGTGTCCAGCAACAGGAAAGTTATTTTTGTGAGTAAAAGCTCCTGAGGTGGTTAAGGCATGTGAAAGCAAGAAAGTTTAGATCAGGTCCCTAGGTTGCTGTCAAATTCATACTTTGATTAAATATAATAAACTGAAGAAGCAGATAATAAAATGTAGTTTCTCCCCCAGTCTCTGCCATCTAATAAAGGTGGTTTGATTTGTTTATTGCATAAATCATTACTTTGTTCCCCTGGGTAGTATTTTGGCCATGGGAGATAATGATATTCTAAATTAATGGCAAAAAGTCTTGCATGACTAAAATACCTATTACACCAGCTATCCAGCTTCAAGAAAATTGCATATTGTGAAGGGATGCAGGCATGTCAGTACTTGTTAAAGTGTTAAAATTAACGTGCTTAAACTTCATTTACTGTACACGCAGTTTGCTTCATTCTTCCAGAGCCCATTAACAGACAATAGATTTTAATTAATATCTTTAATATCTTGTTGCAGAGGAAGCAGAATATACCAGCATCCCTGCAGGAAAAAAAAAAAAAAAACAGCTGTGAAATAGTATGAAAAAAAGTGAAGAGGTCCCCAGGAACTCAAACTTTATGGAAAAATCCTATATAAAATGGTAGCCTACTGAATTTCCAAACCATCTGCAGAATTCCATAGTAGCAATATTATCTAATTATTCTATTATTTTATTGTAATTTCTATAGAGCCATATAACTGAAGTTTCGTCCTTAAATATTGGTATTACAGCAGTATCTAGAGGCCTTAACTGAGAGCAGGGCCTCATTGTGCTACATGTGGTCTATACACATAGTAAGTGTGGGTCCCTACCTTGAAGAGCTTATAATCTAAACAGACAAAGTCAAGCATAAGGTAGGAGGAAAAACGACAGTAGAGAAGGACTGTTCCAAGATCACAGACCACACAGGGAATAGAACCCAAGTACCCTAACTCCCACTCCAATGCCCTTTTCACTGCCTTATTAAACTCTAGGATTTTTCTGTAAGGGAAGGAAAGGCAGTGTGAAGAAGCTAAATATAAATAGTGCATGATGGGAAAAGTGTGCATGCACACATGCCCTCACACTTCACTGTCTAGAAACTCCAATCACATATAATGCATTTCACTACTGTATTAATAAAATATGCACTTACCAGGTAGGGTGACCAGATGTCCTGATTTTATAGGGACAGTTCTGATATTCGGGGCTTTTTCCTATATAGGCTCCTATTACACCCCCCCCCACACACACACACACAGTGCCTTATTTTTCATATTTGCTAGCTGGCTACCCTATTACCTGAACACTTCAAAAGCACTTTGCAAACATTAGGCAAACTTCACACTGAGATAACATATCTGTACTTATTTAACAGAGAAATGAACTGAAGCAGAGAGATTATGGGATTTACCAAAGGCCACACAATGAGTCAGTGGCAGAGTCAATAGTAAACCCCAAGAAAGAAATTCCCAGTTCCCCTAACCAGTAGACCCAATTGCCTCAAAATGGGAAATCACTTTCTATGGGTGGAATTTTCCAGCTTAAACCATGAAGCTGCCCAACATGAAGTTTCCAAGGGCCAGTTTTCAACTACTTGCAAACCAAATGAAAAGAGCAGAAAAATCTCATTATTGCAGAAGATATCTAGGTTGAGTGAAGCAGAACACCGGTAGGATATTAGGTGACTTAAGGTAATTTGGCCCTAATCACCAAATTATTCTTCTTAAAGTAGGAGGAACACACTGAGGATATTTTTGCTTTAAATATTGTATTAGTTGGTGGAATTTTGAAGCTTATTGACTTAATGTAGCATTAAAACAAACATTGATGCATCAGATTAACAGCAACATAGAGTAATCATTTTTGTTTTGAAGGCTCACTATCATTAATGCATGTAATACTCCTCCCACCACTGGCTTTTTTGTCCCCTTTGTAATGCTAATTATCAATGCCAGTTTTTTATTGTGACTCTTTCCTTTAACTAGAAACAGACAGCCAATGTAGTAGCTTGCCATGGTACAATAGAAGAGGCTGAGTTCCTCAAGTCATAGACCTTTTTATTCAGCCAATAACTGGATAGATCTAGGCCAGGGGTTCTCAACCCCACAACATGCTATAAAAACTCCACAGCCGCCAAGCTGTACCACAACAACGGTTTTTCTGTATATAAAAGCCAGGGCCAGCGTTGGGGGGTATCAAGGGCAACAGCGTTGGGGGGTATCAAGGGCGGCAGGGCCCCACACCAAAGGGAGCACCACAAAGCTAAGTTGCTCAGGCTTTGGCTTCAGCTTTGGGTGGTGGGGCTCAGTGCCCCGGGCTGCAGTTCCGTGTGCCAGGACTTAGACTCACTAAAGCCCAGGGCAGAAAGCCGAACATCAGCCATGCTTGGCAGACCACTTGAAACCTGCTTGCGGCCGCCCAGGGGGCCCCAGACCTCTGGTTGTGAACCACTGATCTAGACTAAGTTTGGGACCCAGATTATAAACAAACACATACAGGTCACCGAGAAGTAGGGAATACTGAGAGTATATATAGAAACAAACTCTTCCTTTTCTTACCTTGTGTGTACTTCAATGCCTTGAAGTTTATTATGGCAAAATTAAGTTGTGATTCTAGTTCAACTTACCATCACAATGTTTAAACAAGATTTCTTACAGTTATGTACTTTCTAGATCTATGAAATATGTTGTATCTGCTATGCTTTTCCACATTATTCTCTCTATCTGCATACACACGGAAGCAATATTCCATGCACTAAAAAAGCCATTTGTAATGCACCTTTGACCACCTGCAATCAGCCGAATATCCAATCTGTCTCCTCTCCCCAATACTTAAACACTTCAACCCCCAAGCTGCTGAAAACAGTTGAAAGAGAGACAGAAAAAGTCAGCTTGCCACTGAAATGTTGTTTCTTCCTTTTCCTAAAACATGGAGAATGCCCCTCAAAAAATAAATCACTCTTGTCCAAAACCCAAGGATGGGCAAAACTCCATTCTAGGCTAGTGACAGCTTTTGTATACATATATGTCATGACTATGACTATGTCATGTCTATTATCTTGTACGTGTGCAAGGCTTGAAATAGGAGTTACAGCCATTGGAAAGAGGAGATTTCCATCATCCCAATAGGACACACAGCACTTGCTTCTTCCTCCAAAAGTGCCGAGACAACAGACTTTAAAATAACTTTTAGCTAATTAAATGTTTTTAGGCCATTTTTAGAACCCTAAACAGTTAACACTTGACACCTCAGGTAGAAAAATACAAGAAATAGTTGTGTCTAAAGTATATTTATATATAGCTGTATATAATTTATATACACAGACACAAAATGGAATTAGCAGCAATGGAATTTGGAATGCCCCTCTGTCATTTACCTATTGTGATGGTAGTCTCCTGTCTTTCCTTGATGGTATTTTAACTTGAACTCATTTTATAGTAAGAGTATGTGTTATCCACTTAATATTTTCTCATGCAAAAAGTTATTTTCTTGCACAAAGACTCAGTCTGCGTTTTAACTGCAGAATTCTGCCTATGTACATTATCAAAATCTCCTTTTCAGCAGATTTTTGCTCATCATGCTTCATGTGGCTCGTACGATACCTAGCAAATAAATACCTTCATGTTAGTTCAATAAAATTGCATTTTTCAAAACAAGTCTGCAAAACTAACCCCTCACAGTGACAGAATGCTATTTAGTAGTGGCGAGAAAAAACAGACAGACAGACAACAATGAGGTAAACAGGAAATGAAGATAAAGCTTCCCTTTTGCTAAAGAAGTTAGTAGAATGCAATTTTATTCAAACAGAAAGGAATGTTTCATCACCCTAGTTAACTGAATTTACATTTACCTTTTGTAAGACTTATGTTTTCCCTAGCTACTCAATTTAGTTCACTAGATGGGAGATAACTGAACTCTTGATTCCTTAAAAATCTTTTTTATGGAAACATACAGGACTATCTTCAGGGATTTCAGTGATTTATTCTTTGTGCTTTTAATCTGTCTTTTCTTAGCTAGGTTTGGTTCACAGAAGGCTGCAAAAAAGGTTTATGCCAATTTAGCAAGAGGAGAAAATGAGTTACTACCAGCTGCACCAAGAGAGACTATAATAGCTCCACATGAACTTCTGCGAGATCAGAGGCAAGTGCTACACTGTTGATCAAATAAGATCTGAGCTTTTCATATGCAGAGGTGCTAGCTCTATCTTTTACACAACACTTAAAATAAATAAATAGAAGTGAGTGTGCTGCTTATTAAGATTTCAGAGTTGACGTGTTGGATGTGAAGATTACAAGTCATGAAAGAGAAACAAGAGTAATAAATCTTAAAGCGAGGTACTAGATTTTTTTAAAAATTCCTAACAAATGAAAGTTTCACTTCATATGTTTAGTTACAGTGGCCTGTCTAAGGGATCATGGTTTCATCAAGAAGATGGAAGGTAATCACCCCTGCATGACAGTCACCTGATAATTGCAACAATCTATGTAACAAAATATAGGCAATCAGAAAATTACAAAATGTAATTCTCAAAAATGAGACCAACAGGTGGTCAATTCTGAATGCCTATTGATGTACAGCCATATATCCAAGCATTTTGAAACAGGATAGATAAAAGTGAGTGATATTTATTTAAATTAAACAGCTTTACTTAAAAATACAATGTATCTAAAATACAATGTTAAATTACTACAACATACCATATATAGTCGCTCATAAGCCGAATATTTTTGGTAAAAAAGTGACGCATCAAAGAGCGGGGGTCGGTTTAGAAACAGATCTACACCAAAATGTGATGATTTTAAACTCTATGGAATCATTGAATTGAATATCTAATACATTGTCGTTTTGTTTACCTGGAGCGTCTGCAGGCATGGAGCCCCTCAGCTCCATGCCTGCATACACTCCAAGTAAACAAAATGTCCCCCGTGACGGGCCGGGAGCCAAGGTTTTCCAACCCCTGAAATATAAGGTCGGCTTATGAAAGGGTCATACAGTTTTTGCTATTTTTACCTATCCATTTTTTGGGGGGCGGGGGGTCGGCTTATAAATGAATGAGTATATACGGTATATTAAGGCCTAAATTTAGCATAATCTATTTACATAATTTAGATTAAATAAGAAAATATATATGTTTACTGCTAAGTTTAAAAGAAAGTCAAACGATTGACCTGGTAGAAGTCACAGGCAAAGCACCTAGAACCAGAGGTCTATTGAAATACTAAACCAGTTTTTGACAGCATAGCTCCTTCTGCAGTGGCAGAGAGAATACTTCTTCATTTATTCAATTAGTTCAGTTCAATAACTAGTTCATTCAAAGTTAAGAAAACACTGGGAACTGAAAAAGCAGGAAAGCTTGCTTTCCTGTTCCAATCCATAAATAAGAACAAGGTGTGAGAGAATGAGATCTACTAGTTCTGAAACTTTAAAGGATATGGTGCTCAGAAAATCAGTTCAATTCACTAAATGCAGATAATACTTCCTCTGTTTAATAAACCAGTTAGTTTAAAATACAAGATGTGTTTTGGGTAGTTTTATTGAATTAATATAAAACCAATTTAAAAACTCTGTTTTGTGCATTTTTAATTAAAATCAAATTTCCTTCCGAACAGAGCTTGAGACAAATCACAAATTAAAAAAATGCATCCTTTGCCATTTTGTAACATATTAAAAATGTAAACGTTAAGATTCTGAATAAATGTAAGTTATGCTATATAATTGCTTAAATAAATGAATATAGATAAAGTGTATCATCCTGGTTAATAAAAAGGGGGCACCAAATTTAGTGTTAAGTCTATATTTAGTTGTAAATTGACATGTTTTAATGGTTACCAATCAATGTCAATCAACCTTTCTTTACGAAAAAGACTAAAAAAGTAAAAATGTAAAACAAGATTGAAATCAATTACTTAAATCAAGGTTTTCTGCCTCCTGATTTAAATCATGATTAATATTGGTAATTTAAGTCAATCCACCCCATTCTGAAATAAATATTTTTCTGTCTATTTTAAATTCTATATTGGGAAAAATACCTAGCGAAAGTTGCAAACAAATGACTAAATTACCCCATTGCTTTACATAGTCCATATTCAATTTACAGATGCAATGCACTCTGTAAGCATTCAACATATTTGTATTTCTGTCATGGAATCAGCCACCATCAAAATCCGCAATACATTTTAATTATTTCATATAAATTAAAATGCATCATTGAACCAGTAGCTGGATGAATTATCAGGTCAAGCAGCTAATATATCGTTAAATTTTATAGTGAATTCAAAATTATTATAGATCATAAATATTCATGATTAAACTGTGCCAGTTAATTTTCAAGCATAACCATGGATACAAACAAGACAAAATTTGTGAGTATTTATGGGCAAACACCTACATGATTACACTGGCATTGTTGGGACCATTCAGGTAAACAGTATGTGATGAGATTGGCTTTACAAAAATGAGACCATGATTTTTTTTTTTTTTAAAGGACCTTATGTATTTATTTATTTAGATTTAATGTACAAAAAGATACCTTTACATAAGGCATGTGTCCCCTAACAATAATTAAATTCAGCGTATGTAGGGACACTACACATCAGCAAAATACTGAGGAAAAAACCACACATCAGAAAATACTCCCCGTCCAAATCCCTTTACCGTCAGCTCTCCCCAGAATCTCTGACATAAATATGGCTTTTGCATTGTGCCCAGAAGGTTAAACTTGGCCTATTTGGGGCAATGCGGGGGGTGGGGGTGAGGGAGGGCTGCAGAAGCCTCACAAAACACCCTGACTATAGCCTTTTATAGTGTGTTGGTGGTGGGGCAATTTAATTTGAATGCCTCTGCTGACCGCAACAATGGTAGTATGGCATGGTCAAAAAGGCTCTCTTAGTTAGGTATTAAGGCTTTGATTTTCCAAGAGGACCAAAGGCGTTAGGTACCCAGTTACTGTAGACTTTCAACAAAAGTTGAACAACTATTTCCCTTGATCCCATTTGAAAACCCAGTCTAAAGATCTGGCTCAAAGTCTGGTCAAAGTAATGCATGAGTTTGAGTTAAGTGTGAGACTCTGGTTCTGAACAGTGTTTTATCTCCCATAGTTATATGGTCAATATCTTTTGTACAAAGTGCTTTGTAGACCACATAAGGGCAGAAAAACATCCTACTACTGACATGCAGCCACAACAGATCATAACAATAAATAATAAGAGTAAATATTATCAGCCATAAACATTTATGCTTAATTCTTAGGTTGAAAAGTTTAAAAGTCAGTAAGTTGAAATGCAGTTGCTCTCCCTTTCTCAAGTTATTTCCTACCAAGATTAATCTGTAGATTTATTTATTTTTTTAACACTTACTTAAAATTCTACTCTTTTCAGCATCTGGCAGACTGCAGACATTGGGTCTAATTTAATCAGAAGAGCACAACTCAGCTTCAGGCCAAGATGGCACTTGGTGGGGGAAGCTGAGAGCTTTCACACGTTTGTTTAAAAAAAAAAAAAAAAAGTACATCTGTTCCATTCTGCCCTTGAACTTTAAATCTTTCCCAATATTATTCAGGGTTTGCATCTGCAAAGTGATGTTTCCTCTGAGCATATAGAAAAGAGTTTACACAGAAGTAACACGGGTTAATTGGAGTATAGGATTCTTAACTGTGCATCCCAGACATATTTCCCTTCTTAAAAATTTCTAAGTGCTGTAACTGGCAAAAGATATTCTTTAAAAAGTGTCATTCATGTCACACACACAGCTTGGGTAAGTTCTAATTTAATTCATCATAACTTCAGAGACCAACCATCAAGAATAGTAGCTTTTGAGGACTGCCCTCCTGCATTAGTTCAGAAGGCTGTTATTGGCTAGACTGTTGTCTTCAGTCTTGACTTACATGTATCAAATCGCTGAGCTACACAATTCAGCCTTCGGGATAACTTTGTGGAAAGCTCTCTGCCTTTCTTTTTTGATGCACAAATCTACAGCATGTCACAGATGCCTTGTCTACAGGAAGCTTTTCGTTTATAAATTCTACAACAATCTGACTACACTGCAAATGGCTCTTCAAAAACTGAAAAAGTTTGAGGGGGTGGAGGAGGTACAATTTGTTTAAAGAAAATGTTTTATAAGAAACATTAGGTAGGAAGTTTTCCAACATTTATATATGCAAAGGTAAATTGAAATCACACTGTATATGTTAGATATCATGGCCAGTTGCTATCCTCCTACTGTTTCTGAGTAAATATTAATGTAAATGTAATGTAGGGCCATTGAAGTCAATAGCGTTAAACTGGTCTGACGTAAAAATTGGGCCCTTGGCTGTCTATAAGCCCACAAAAAATACCTGGCTTGCACACTGAATTGTAATAACTACACACAATTTAGGCATACACTTGAGAACTGGAAAATCATGCCCTAAATGTAGTGTTAGGATTCATTGCTTAGGGCATGTATCAATAGGAATGGTCTAATAATTTGCTTTTAAAAGTCACTTTCCTTTGTACGTTGTGTTTTTAATGAAACAATTCCTACACCTCTTCAACCTATTCCTGATGGCATTCTGCACTTCTATGGCTCCTTATGAGGACATAAAAGTACTCCAACATTAAATGAGGCCTACCTGTGAAAACCTCAGGGTTCAGTTGCCAAACAAAACCCTCACAAGCAGCTCCTCTCTATTCCCCATTTTTACCATAAAGCCAAGCTTCCTATGAGAGTCTAGTGAGTTTTGAATGTGTCAGTTCTTGCGCGTGCAATTTAAGACACCTAAAGGGTCAGAGTTTCAGAAAGTGCTGAGCACCTACCCACCCTCTGAACATTATCTCCTTTTAAGTGGCCTCAATATGGAAATCAGAAAATGGAGGCATCCAGAATTGTAATTTTTGAAAATCTTGGCCTACATGTTTACAGAGATTGGGGGGATACCAAACAGGCAGAAGGACAGATCTTCCCAGCTATACAAATAAATGGCACACATTCACTGAATTTTTGTGATCACAAATGTGGACAGAAATTCAAACCAGGGCTGATTTAGTCTTCAGTCTTAAAATAGGAATACATCTACTAGCACACACTTAAGAAGTCGTTGAATAATATTGTACTCATTTTACAAGCAGATAGTTAAATCACTTCTGTATCTCAATCTAAGATCACACCGAGTTAAAATGGGCAAAAATAAAGCCCAGGAAAATGGACGCCGTTTGTGAAATCCCATGGATTTCAACAGTAAAGCTTCCTTTGACTTCAACAGAGGTAGCATTTCACACCCAGACCTTTGCTCTAACCAGTAGAGCACCATTACCTAATCTGTCACCCCCGCCCCAAAACAAAAAAAAAGATTTCCCAGAAATGTGGAAGCTTCTTCCCACATTGCGATGAGTATCGTATGACCAATTTCTTCATTTTCTAGTCATTGAACAAGTTCAGCACATCCACAGGTGTGCTGAACACAGTTGGGTTCCGCATTTCCTTTTCAGCTGTTCACATGTAAAACTCTTCAATGAAAAACAAGCTCAGGCACAACTTTCTGTATTTAAGTGCCATTTTTTAAGGTGATACAGACTAAAGGGAAAAGCAGCACTCTGGAAGCTCTTCAATATGACAAACTACTAAGAATGAGCCATTTCACTTATCGTTATTGATTCATTTGAAAAAGTAAAACATACTGTAGAAAACACCAGCAATTGAAAAAGAAGAATTGCTGTACTTGTAAATCAAATTCATTCCACTTAAGTGCTCCATTATCTCCCAGTTGCTCAAAAATTGAAAAGAAAGGTTACTGCTTTTAAAGACTTAATTTGAATCTGGACCTTTCAACAGTATGCTCAATGATTTAGAACACTGATTGAATTCAAGTTCTTACAGCTTTGAACGCCAGAAAGTCATTTCACCCTTTCTAATACTGGAACAACTGGGATAGTGTTTTTAAAGTAATGGGAGAAACACACTTAGTTCCATGATAGTATAATGTCTTCTGCAAGCCTAGAGAAAGCTGATTTTGCCTTACATACAGTGCATTAGGCTTATACAGGAGATTTATATGGAAAAGAAGAAAATGGATTACAGCAAGATAAAGAATTAATAGCACGGAGGGATTCTAGAGGCAAGCCACAAGAGTGATTCAGGTAGGCACTGGAACACCAACACAAAATAAATTAATGTTGTGCAACTTACCACAGCACAATTCCCCCACTCTCTCCCTCCCCCCCTCCACTTCTGTATGTGAACTGAACAGTGATATTTAATATTTTGAAACCTAGAATTAGCATTAGCAAAGCCAATAGGTTAAAATTGATTTAAATTATTAAAATAAGATGCTACAAAAATTAAGGGGGATTTTTAGTTACTCTTAGTAGTATTAACTTAGGACATTTAAATTACAATCCTTCTGTAACTGACGCATGCATATTCTTTAAAAGGGTATAATCATCTGGATGTCAGATACATGGATTTATGACTTTAAAAAATTAAGTATGGCTTACAATTGGCACTCTCTATGCATAATATTTTAATAGCAAGATTAGATATCTATGTTAAAGTATTAACAGCCTTTTGTTGCGCTAATGCAATTTTGTTAAAAGCCAACCCTCTCACAAAGTTTCCAGTTTCTCCTAGATTTGATTTTCCACCATGACATGCTACACAGTATACAAAAGCAAATACATTTTCTTCTTCTAGATTCGTACAATGAGGCCACAACTCTGCTGTCATGAGTTATAATTCACCACCACAAAACTGACTATAAAAACTACAAATGCAAGACTGACATATGATGGAAGAAAACCAGCAACATACAGCACTACTCAACTTACACAATACTCTTCACCAAGGACACAGATACTATGGTGTGCCCCTCCTCACCAGTACCTTGAGTACGATCACAAGTTGTATTGTTTGCTTTTTTAAACAAACTTCCAAGCACCTTTGGCTTCAACGGCATCAGAAAGGTCACAAAGACCAGTCTACTGGTATTTTAACATTTGTTGGCTAAAACCAGATTTTAGGTTTTAAATTTTGTGTGCATGGACAAACATTTTTTTTATTCTGCCAAAAGTGTTTAGGATCAAGGGCTAGATGTGGAGTTTCTTTTTCCCAAATGGATTGGTTGGTTTCTGAGTTTATCATCTGCTTCCACTAATTTCCCCTCTCCCTTCAGAAAACTATTTCTAATTTTTATTACTCGGATGGGAAGAAACACCACCACTGTCGAAGATAAAAATATATTAAGGGCAGGTTAATCTGTTTATGTACCATTCAACTCACATTTTGCCTTCTTGCCTGAATGCAGTACAGCAGAGATGTCTACCATAATTGACTATAGCAATAACATTGTAAAACGTTGAAGTTGATCCAACAGTTGATCTATAAGAAAGACTTCAATCCCCACCCTAGAAATACTGCATTCATCTATAGCAAATACCGTTTTCAGTGGTTGTGTAATGCACATATGTAAAAATATTCTATTCTAGGCTTCCACGTCTATTTGAGATGCATCATATGCTACCTTCTAAATCATGTGCCCTTCTGGCTTTTTCCTGCATGTTACTTTTTGTACCATCACTAGACAGCTTTATATCCATTTTCTGGACACGACTTGAATATTTAAAACTTCACAATACCAAGACGGCAGCTTCTCCCACACGCCATACTCCACCAAAAGACATTTATGTGAGGATACTATTAACATCGCAAAGAATGCAACAAAGTCTTCCCATGTACTTTCTTTAGGTTGAGATCTCGGTAACTTCAAGTTTGTTTGTGTGACAGGAGGACTGATCTTGTAAGTTTCTGGGACACAAGATAACGTCACGACTAACCTTCGCATTTCAACTACTGAGCAAGATCTGCAGTGTGAATTTTTAATCACAGCTATGACAACAAAGGACATCCTGGAATGAGACAGTTACAGTTGAAGATAATCTTATCCTCCTGGTCAAAGAAGGGAAAAACTAACGTAAGCTATTAAATACCATATTTACTTATTTCAAACCATACATGTTTTAAATACATCTTGGGCCAATTATATTCATATACACAAATATAAAAAGTTAAAATACCACAGTACATCCTTATAATGGGAAGTTAACTTCAACCCTAGCTGTTGACAGATTGCAAGCCTAGAATACTGTACATTTACAGGAAGTGGGAATAAAAATGCCAAGGTCCGTTATTGCAGAGATCGTATGAGAAAGTTCATCGGGGCCACTGTCCTTCAACTCCCAATTTGATACAAGGTCCCTCTCACAAAGAGCAGCTCCCGCCGTCCGAGACATCAGCTGCCCCTCCCAACGTGATCCTTTCACTAGAGCGATCATGCTCTTAAATACAGAACTAAAGATGGGACTATATACCCTGCAAAGCACACCAATGTCCTCGGGCATCTTGATCTCAGGCATTTTGAACTGAAAAAAAAATAGTATATTTTATTTATTTTGAGAACTAAAAAATACAATTATATGTTTCATTTTTTTTAGGCTGACTACTTTTATTGAACCACCACTGAGAATAAGAGGAGTGCTAAGTGTCTCAGTGTATAAATAACTAAGCCAAAGAGATTAACAATAGGATTTTGCCATTGCAAAGCACAGCAAGACAAACAAGGGAAGCTGTGGGTTTTCACTGAACTCCTTGTCATCACGAAGTCTGGATTTCCTAATAAGCAATTCATTTTGCAGGAAAATTAGGAAATCTCAGCTTCTTGCTGGCCAGGAGATGCAAAGAACGAAAGCAGCAATTGTGGAGATGCCAGTAAACATGCTGAGAAAAGCAATGCAGAATGGTAGATTTAAGAGATGATTCCAATCTACTTGCAAAAAAAACCCCAAAACCAAACCTAAAAACCAAACTACCTCCTTGGCAAGGAAGTAGATTTTGTGTTATTAAATACAAAGAAGCAGAAAAATGCAAAAAAGTTAGAGAAAATGGTTTTCCTCCCCCACATATACAGGGCTGCTGGCTTAAAACCTACCACTCAAAAACTCTTATGAATTTCCACAGTCAATTCACGGACAGAACAGGAATTAAACTTTATACATTTACTGCATCTAATCCCATCTCCTCCTAAAAACAAACCATTATTTATTCCCTGATCTGCATTTCTGATCAGTTCTCTATATTAGCATGCGACTGTAGATACAGAATCATCTATCATCTGGAGAGGAAGTATTCTACAGTAGCTTATTTTCCAAGGGGGAAAGACTTGCTGAAGAGGGATTCAAGCTGCTTTTCAACTATATGTAAACATTTAAGGAATGATACTGCAGCAGATTCACAAACATGCCCACCTTCACTGAGACTAAAAACAGAGCAAAAATGGTTATAGTGCAATTACTGCTGACCTACAAGCTGACCCAGTGTATTTACAGGAAAATGTCTACTGGTTATCCAAAGTTAACAAATCAACTAGAAGACAGTGTTCCACATAACAGAGTAACTGAAATCTCTATAAATATATCAGCAAACCTCTCCCCAATTTACCTTCCTACAGCAAAGGGAATAATGAATTGCTCTGAAAAACGGAGCAACAGAGTAGAGAGAAATAGCTTTATTAGAATCTCTTTTTAAATTGCCACTTAAAAGCATAATTTATCTTCCTGGTGCACGATCATTCGTGCCGCTGGCTAAAGCACAGGTCTGGGAATCAGGAGACCTTGATTTTATTCTCTGAAGTGCCACTTCCTGAATGATCTTGAGCAACTTCTTTAGCCTCCTCTGGGCATGAGCTCCCTATTAAACAGATGGAGATAAGTTGATTAATAGATTTCAAGGCCAGAAGGGACTATTGTGATCATCTCCTTCTGACCTCCTGTACATATCACAGGCCATAGAACTTCCCTCAAATAATTCTCAGGATATCTTTCAGAAACGCATCCAATCTTGATTTAGAAATTGCTCATGAGGGAGAATCCACCACAGCTTTTGGTAAATTGATCCAATGGTTAATTATTCTCACTGTTAAAATTTACATCTTATTTTCAGCCTGAATTTGTCTAGCTCCAACTTCCAGCCATTGGACTGTGTTATACCCTTCTCTGCCTGATTGGAGAGTCCATTATGAGATATTTGTTCTCCAGGTAGGTACTTATAGACATCAGCTGGTATGCCATCAGGATCTGGTGGTTTATTGTTCTTCATTTGTTTAGTTGCTTTGCAGATATCCTCAGGCGTTGGTGGGTTGGCAAGAGTTTTCCAGATTGGGTGCTGAGGGATGGAGTCAATGGTGTTGTCAGTCATGGTCGATTCTCAATTTAGAACCTTTTGGTCCTGTTCCTTCCAGTGCTCTTTGATGGATTCGTTATCTTTAAGAAGGGTACTACCATCTTTAGACCTCAGAGGTGTGAGGCCACATGAGCTTGGTCCGTACAGGGTCTTTGTCTCACAAAAAAAGCTCCGCATATCATGTCTGTCAGCAAATGTTTGGATTTCTTTTGCTTTGTCCTCCCACCATTTGTTTTTGATTTCTCTGATCCTCCTTTGAACTTCAGCTTTGAACTGATGGAAAGAACTCTACTTCTGACTGGATAGTGGTTGGTTTTGCTAGTCGCAGAAAGCTTCTCTCTTCTGGTCCAAAAGGGCTGTAATCTCCATGTTGTTGTCGAAACAGTCCTGATGATGGCGGGTAGCAAGGCCAATGGATTCCTCGCAAACTTCATGGTCTACCTGTTTTAGGGCTTCCCAGGCTGCTTCAACACTTGCGTTGTCATTTCCAGGTGTGCATATATGGCCAGTTTTTCCCTGAGGAATGTTTGAAAATTCTCTTGATGCACTGAGGATTAAAGTCTTTGGATGTTGTATTGCCGTCTGTGTGATTTGGATTGCTTTTTACGTTTTTGGAGCTATCCTGATGGACATGACTGACCTCACCAGGTGGTGGTCAGTCCAGCAATCGTCGGCTCCTCTCATGACACGGGTGATTTGGACATCTCATAGGTCCTGTGTTCTTACAATGACAGTCTAGGAGATGCCACTGTTTTGAGCGGGGGTGTTGCCAAGTTGCTTTGTACTTGTTGCTTTGTCTGAAGATTGTGTTTGTAATCACAAGGTCGTGTTCTGCGCATTTACTGAATAGAAGGATGCCATTGGAACTGGTGCTGCCCACTCCTTCCTTCCCAATGGTGCTACTCCATACATTAGAATCTCGGCCAACTCTTGCATTAAAGACCCCTATGAGGATTATCTTATCTGTTTTTGGAATGGATGACAAAGTTTTATCAAGGTCAGTGTAGAAGAATTCTTTCTGTTCTGATTCAGCATTAAGAGTTGGTGCATATACACTGAGGATAGTGGCAAATGACTTATTGATCAATTGGATGCGGAGGGTCATAAGGCGCTCGATGCCGATGGGCAGCTCAGTCAGGCGGTTGACTAGAAGGTTTTTGATTGCCTATCGCTTGCTGGTTTTCCTTTCCAGAAGAAAGAGTAACTGCCACCCTCTTCCCTCAAGTGGCCGTCATCTGCATGTCTTGTTTTGCTGAGAGCAGCGATGTCAATGTTGTACCTCGAGAGTTCTTGGGCAACAATTGCTGTTCTGCATTTGGGTCTTTCATTTTTTGATTCATCTAGTCAGGTACGGACATTCCAAGTTGCAAGAAACATTTTTTGTTTTTCAACCGCATTGGGAACGATCCCTCTGGACACGGTTATCCAGTCAGGTATGGTGGGACAGCCTACGTTGGGGGCATCTTTTCTAGCTCCTTCCCCATACGGGGTGAGCAGAGGGATTCCTAAACAGGCCTGCTCAGTCATGACTGCTGCTGCTGAACATGTCCCCCATCCCAGACCAGGGGAACATGACAACCATCTTGCAGTCACCACCTGTGTGTGGGTCTGTGACTAGGGACTCCTGATGATCACTTCACCTATCCCTGTTGCCACTCGCCCATCACCACATGACATTCATGGGTAGAGGAGGGGGAAACATTTTCCTGTGAAAGAGGCCTGAATGTTAGGAGTTTAATGTGTGGGAGCTGATGTGCACCAGCAGCCACACAAATCTTGGCAGAAGAGGCACCTATGTCCAGTGGCAAGGAGGTGCAAGACGACTGGGTTTTCTCCTCTGTTGCAGCCTTCGTCTGCCTTTGCAGCCGTTGAGATGTGATCCTGCTTCATCTGCCTGTTCTGCCATTGAGGTCTTATCCTGGGTTGTGTTGTGCTAGGCTGCACTTTGTCTGGTACCTCGCCTTCGACCTTACCACCATGGGTGACCCTACCAGGAGTACAGGACTCCAGATGGCATCACTCTTAGGGTCTGAAGTATACACAAGCTTCTCCACCAAGTCAAGGTGGCAGCCCAAAGAGAAGTACTGAAAGTGCAGGGAGAAACACTGACTAACAAGCTTCACTTACTGCTCCTCAAAATCTGGCGCACTGAAGAAATCCCTGCTGACTTACATAATGCTAACATCAGCTCCATTTCAAAAGGGAGACGGGGCAACTATCAAGGCATTGCCCACCTCTACATCACTGGGAAGATTCTTGCTAGAATCTCACTGAATCACCTGCTCCCTCTTGCAAAGGAAGTACTTCCAGAGTCCCAGTGGGGCTTCAGACCATCTCAAGGCACAACTGACATGATTTTCGCAGCCAGGCAGATCCAGAAAAATGTCAAGACCACCACCAGGAGCTGTTGATAGCCTTTATCGATCTGACCAAAGCCTTCGACTCTGTCAACCGTGAGGCTCTGTGGAAAATCATGTCAGTTTGGCTGCCCAAGCAAATTTATCACCATTGTAAGACTCCTTCATGACCAGATGACTGCCTCCATCCTGCGCGGTGGCTCCACCTCTGAGCCCTTTGTCATCCGAACTGGCGTAAAAAAAAGGCTATGTACTGGCACCCAGCCTTTTCTCCATTTTCTTAGCAACTGTGAAAATGCTAACCCAAGACTGTTTACCACAGGACATTGGCATCCAATATCAGATTGACGGCAACCTCTTCAACCTCTCTCGTCTCTGTGCCAGAACTAAAGAAATATCAGCAACAATAACTGAACTCCGGTATGCAGATGATTGTGCTGTAGTTGCACACTCAAAGGAGGATCTACAAACAGCCCTTAATTGCTTCTCTGAAGCTTACAAAAGCCTAGGGCTAACTCTGAACATCGGCAAAACAAAAGTTCTCCACCAGCCAGTCCCCGGTCAATCAGACCCAGCAAGGAAGATCTATATCAACAAAGAACAACTGGAAAATGTAGAATACTTTGCCTATCTTGGCAGCCATCTCTCACAGAGGGCAGACAGACATTGAAATTTAGCACAGAATTCGCTGTGCCAGCCTTGCCTTTGGCAGACTGTCTCGCTGGGTGTTCAACAATCACAACATCAGAACACACACTAGACTTAGTTTATAAAGGGGTGGTAATCCCAACTCTCCTCTACACCTGTGACACTTGCGTGACCTACAGAAAACACCTGAAAAATCTAGAATGCCAGCACCAGCACTTTCTTCGGAAGATCCTCAACATGAAGGAGGATCATCGTACTCATATCAGTGTCCTCAGAGGCCGACATCTACAGTGTTGAGGCTCTGATTATCCAGCACCAGCTGAGGTGGGGCGGGCACCGTGTGCGCATGCCTGACGTACACTTACCAAAACAACTGCTGGATGTCCACCTCACCAAAAGAGAAAGGAAATGGGGAGGCCAGAAGAAATGCTTTAAACACACCCTCAAGATGCCACATCTCTTGATGTTTATCAACACCACACACTGGGAGACAGCAGCCCAGGATAGGGATAATTGGCGAAGACTTCTCAGAGAGAGAACATCCACTTTTGAGGAAAATCGCCTTGCCCTGACCACAGAAAAACTCCAGAAAAGAAAGGAAAGACAACTGTCACGCAGCAATCATGGTCCAACCCTGTCTTCCAACACCAACAACAATTTATGGATTGTAATCCACTCATCCCTTATAACCTTTTCTTTGTTCAGCTAAATAGATTGAGCTCCTTGAATCTATCACTTTAAGGCATGTTTTGTATTCTTTTAATGATTCCTGTGGCTCTTCTCTGAACCCTTCTGAATTTATCAACATCTCTACTCCTACTCAGAATTCCCTACTTTATGCATCCAAGTAGTGCAGTAGCCATTTTGGCCACAGCATTGTGCTGGGAGCTCAGGTTCAACTCATTATTCACCGCGGCTCCCAAATCTTTTTCAGAGTCACTGCTTCCCGGAATAGTGTGCCCCTTCATGTAAATATGGTCTGTGTTCTTTGTTCCTAGATGTATACATTTAGCCATATTAAAAATACATCCTTTGCTTGCACCCTGCTTACCAATCAATCCAGACTGCTCTGTATCAGTGACCTCTCCTCTTCATTATTTACCAGTCCCCCAATTTGTGTATCATCTGCAAACTATCAGTGATGATTTGATGTTTTCTTCCAGATCATTAATAAAAATGTTAAGTAGTGCAGGACCAAGAATCGATCTCTATGGGACTCCATTAGAAACACAGCCATTTGATAATGATTCCCCATTTACAATTACATTTTGAGACTTTTAAGTTAGTCAATTTTCAATCCATTTAACATGTGCTATATTGATTTTATATCTTTCTAGTTTTTTAAAAATCAAAAGTCCTGGGGTACCAAGTCAAAGCTTTACCAGAAGTCTAAATATATTACATCAGCACTATTACCTTTATCAACCAAACTTGTAATCTCATAAAAAAAAAATCAAACTAGTTTGACAGGATGTATTTCCTATTAGCATAATTATATTATCCCCGCTTTAATTTATTAATCAAGTTCTGTGTTAAATCACTCCATTATCTTGCCTAGAATCAACATCAGACTGACAGGCCTATAGTTACCCAGGTCATCCTGTTTACTCTTCTTAAATATTGGCACAACCTTAGCTTTCTTCCAGGCTCCTGGAACTTCCCTGGAATTCCAAGACTCATTAAAAAATCAACATTAACAGCTGAGTGAGCTCCTCGGTCAGCTCTTTTAAAACTCTTGATTACAAGTTGTCCAGACCTGCTGACAATGTCAAACTTTAGTAGATGCTGTTTAACATCTTCCTTAAGATGCTAGTGGAATGGAAATACAGTAAACCCTCATTATAATGCCCTTTGCAATAGCAAACCTTGGGCTACAGTGAATGTGGTCCCTGGATCCCACATCCAGCCCCGCCCACAGTGATGGGGGACAGAGACCTCCTCCAGCTCTGGGGCCTCAGTAGGGGCAGAGAGCACCTCCAGGCACTCTGCCCCCGGCTGCAGCCCCATGGCCAGAGGACTTGTCCCCCTCCCTCCTCACTGTAATGAACCCTTGGCTGTACCAAACAAATGGCGTGGTTCCCTAGGGGTTCGTTATAGTGAGGGTGTACTTTTATGTTATCATATGATGACTACATCTTCTGTTTTCTTCCTAAAAACAGAACAGAAATAGTTATTGAACACTTCTGACTTTGCTGATTATTAGTAATTCTACTATTTCAATCTAATAATGGACCAATAGTATTGTTAGGTTTTTTTTGTTCCTAATATTCTTAAAAAATTCCTTCCTAACTCTGCTTGCCATAGATTTCTACTTGGGTCCCTTTGCTCGCCTCATCCATTTTCTGTAATTCCAAGCTTCTGAGTTATATTAATTATCAGTTTTCCCTTCATGTGTATGAGTGAGAGAGAAAATACCTTCCTTCACTTTCCCTCTAAACCAGTTACATAAAAAAAACCAACCCAATATAGCCTCCTTCCTCGATTATGGCTGTGACATTGCACTCTATATGATTTTATAAATATATGCTAATGAGTGAATATAATGTAACTGGAACACGCTTCATGCAAAAGGTCTCTTGTAAGGTATCATTACAAAGCTTATAATCTACTGAGTGTGGTCATCCTATTTGTATAAATGTTCCACTCTTGTATCTGAAATTAGAAATATGAAATATAACTGAGGGCCTATTGTAATTAGGCAAAGTGTGGGCCATTAATGGTGGTTTGGAATCTTGATGGCTCCCATTAACCAGGACAATTGACTGCAGATGGCTCTGTTTTACCTGTAAGTCTTCCTGTGTGTGTGTGTGCTGGCAAGTGGGTAATGAAGTCTTGCAGTGACATCATCATGTCACCTGAACTGGAATCCATCTTTAACCTGGTGCTTTTCCATTGAGAAGGAGGGGGTGGGAACCAGAGAGGGACAAAGGATTCCCGCCTTATTCAACAGATATATAAATGGGTGGAACAGAACAAAGGGAGCAGCCATCATGAAGAATCCCCTAGCTACCACCTGAGCTGGAACAAGAGCTGCACCAGGGGAAAGAATTGTGCCCAGGCCTGGAAGGTGTCCAGTCTGAGGAAAAAACCAACCAACCAAACAAAAAACTTACTGAAGCATCTCTAAGGGTGAGATTATCTGTATTCAGTTTGATTAGACATAGATTTGCGTGTTTTATTTTATTTTGCTTGGTGACTGACTTTGTTCTGTCTGTTACTACTTGGAAGCACTTAAATCCTACTTTCTGTATTTAATAAAATCACTTTTTACTTATTAACCCAGAGTATGTATTAATACCTGGGGAGACAAACAGCTGTGCATCTCTCTCTATCAGTGTTATAGAGAGCGAACATTTTATAAGTTTACCCTGTATACGCTTTATACAGGGTAAAACGGATTTATTTGGGTTTAGACCCCACTGGGAGTTGGGCATCTGAGTGTTAAAGGCAAGAACACTTCTGTAAGCTGCTTTCAGGGAAGCCTACAGCTGTTAGAGGACGCGATTCAGACCTGGGTCTGGGTTTGCAGCAGGCTAGCAAGTCTGGCTCAAACCACACAGGGAACTGAAGTCCTAAGCTGACAGGGCAGGAAAGCAGGGGCAGTAGTAGTCTTGGCACATCAGGTGGCAGAGTCCTAGGGGGGTTTGTGATCCCGCCCGTCACAATGGCTCTTGGAACATCTAGTAAAGTATTAACAATTCTCAATTATCATTACCATTTAATTCAGGTGTGATTTTAAAGCACTTAGAGATCTTGAATGGCAAGCATTTAAGGAAGACAAATAATTCCATTATATAATCTGTTTTATGCCTTTTTACGAGGACACCCTCTTACACCTCTCTCTTATCATAAAGAAAACTTATTTGGCTGATTTGACGACAAAACTGGCAACCTGTAAACAGTTTGAGGAAAAACTAGTTTTTATTTTCCTATTTCTATGAGTAACAATAATGCAGCTTATATCACTAGGACTGGAGATCCTTTCCTCTGAATGCTTTGTAGTGACAGACGCACTGTTAAATCAAGGTTAAGTGTAAGAAACAGTCAGCTAATCTTTACTTCACACAATTCTGGTGCTATATCCATTTCTGACTGACAAAGTAACAGCTGCACACATTCAGTAACTACTGCATTTCATACAACAGCTTGCTTTCAAAGCTTCTCTTAAAAATAACATAATACATCCATGAATATATACCATACTATCTGTGGTTTTAAAAAAGGTTAAGCATATGTAAAATATCCCCCCCCGCTCCATAGGGCATAACCTAAGCAAAACACACACACACACACACACACACACACAGGTTAAAGGCCATGTAAAAGGATCGCCAAACTTTAAAACCATGTATGTATGCTCTCAAACACTTATTTTTTTACAGAGAGAGCATATTGGGACAATGTAAGTAAATACTAGAGCTGGTAGAAATATGGGAACATTTTTAATGAAGATTTACATAGAAAGAGTGTTCCTGTTTCCCATTCAAAAGTTTCAAAATTTGAAGTTTTTTGACCAGCTCTAGTGTGTGTGTGTGTGTGTGTGTGTGTGTGTGTGTGTGTGTGTGTGTG
>NW_020699373.1:3478389-3521468 GCF_002925995.2 Terrapene triunguis
TGTGTGTGTGTGTGTGTGTGTGTGTGTGTGTGTGTGTGTGTGTGTGTATATATATATATATAGATATAGATATATATAGACAGATAGAGAGAGAGAGGGAGAGAGAGAGCGTGCAACACCTATTGTTAAAGTGGTTATCAGTTCTACCTATATTACCAAAAACTATTTTTAGTAGGGCCGTCGATTAATTGCATTAACTCATGTGATTAACTAAAAAAAAATTAATCGCAGTTTTAATCACTCTGTTAAACAGACTATCAATTGAAATTAAATATTTTTCACCTCATACAAGTCCTACTTCTTGTTTGTCTTAGCCATTAGCTGAACAAGTTTGCTTACCTTTATGGGAGATAATGCTGCTTGCTTCTTATTTACAATGTCATCAGACAGTGAGAACAGGCATTTGCATGGCACTTTTGTAGCTGGCGTTGCAAGGTACTTACATGCCAGATATACTAAACATTCATATGCCCCTTCATGCTTTGGCCACCACTCCAGAGGACATGCTTCCATGCTGATGATACTCGTTTAAAAAAAAAAAAAAAGTGTTAATTACATTTGTGACTGAACTCCTTGAGGGAGAATTGTATGTCTCCTGCTCCCTTTTACCCGCATATATTTCATGTTATAGCAGTCTCGGATGATTTCCCAGCACATACTGTTCATTTTAAGAGCACTTTCACTGCAGATCTGATAAAAGGCAAAGAAGGTACCAAAGTGAGATTTCTAAAGATAGCTACAGCACTTGACCCAAGGTTTAAGAATCTGAAGTGCCTTCCAAAATCTGAGAGGGACGAGGTGTAGAGCATGCTTTCAGAAGTCTTAAAAGAGCAATACTGCGATGCAGAAACTACAGAACCCAAACCACCAAAAAAGAAAATCAAACCTTCTGCTGGTGGCATCTGACTCAGAGGATAAAAATGAACATGCGTCGGTCCGCAATGTTTTGGATGGTTATCGAGCAGAACCCATCATCAGCATGGACGTAGGTCCTCTGGAATGGTGGTTGAAGCATGAAGGGACATATGAATCTTTAGCACATCTGGCATGTAAATATCTTGCGACGCCAGCTACAACAGTGCCATGCGTATGCCTGTTCTCACTTTTTGGTGACATTGTAATTAAGAAGTGGACAGCATACCTTTTGACTTCTCCAGTCACCCTATCAAACAAGCGTCCATCGCAGAGCCCTGGAAGTCACTGAATCTGGGCTATTTCAGACCACATTTTCACATGAACTATATCAGCAGATCAAGATATGTGACTGTCACATATTCCATGCATTTGGGAAGTTAGTTATTCTGCTCTCTCACACATAGCTGATACAGGCGAGTCTCATCTTACGCGGAGGTTCCGTTCCGCGGTTAGTGCGTAAAGCGAAAACCGTGTAGAGTCAAAATTACATTGAGTTGAATGGCGGGCGAAATTGCACGCACTACAGGTACAGTATTAAAATTGTTATTTTTCTCTTTTTTGGTTTTTTTTTTTTTTTTTGGCCGACCGCATAAAGCTCAAATCGCGCATGTTAAATGTGTGTAAGAGGCGACAGACCTGTATTCTAAGAAACAATACATGAGGAGCAAGCAACAATATGAACAAAAGAACAGATCCTATAGTGCTTACTTGCACAAAAGTTTATGTTGTGAGTTTTGACATTTCAAAGAGATTTAAAAAAGAAAGGTTAAAAATTACTCAGAAACTGAAATCTGTAATGCAACCTTCATAAAGGTGAGCTACTACTCCACCATAACATATAACCACACACCACCTATTGTAAAAGTAACAATTTATATTATACAAAAGAACTAGTAAAGAGTAAATTGAATTTTTAATTTGGTATACTTCTTGCATGTCTTTCTGCTTGGACAATGAAGAAGAACTATATTAGTTTCACCTATGTTTGTATTTTCTGCAATGGTGGGGTTGCAGGTAGCGCAGAATGTATTTAAACAAATCAAAATTTCCATTGGAATAAAAAACAAATTGGGACTTTTTTTTAGTCTTACACCCAAAATTTTGGGGCACTGTGTGTTGACTAGGTCTTCAAAATAGCACAGATAAAGGTCTCTCCACATGCACACTTTTAACCTTGTATAATAAGTGGACATATGGACATGTTTTGGTTTTCTATAACAAATCCAGTTCCCCCCACCTCGCATGCATAGATAGGACAACTCAAAATAGTAATGAGTAAGTCACTTACTTTGTAGTAACTGGAGGTTCTCTGAGATGTGTGGTCCTATCTGTATTCTATTGTGGGTGTGCATGCACACTCCATGCACCTAGAGTCAGAAAATTCTTTCAAGCAGTGTCTGTTACTCTATGCATGCACCCTTGCTTTCTTTGTGCCTCAGACCGAGGGTGTAAAAGGGCAGAGTGGACCGACCGCCTCTCTAGCTCTTTTTTTGGGGGGGTGCGGCGAAGGGCGGGTCAATCTTGGAACCATCTGACGCAGAGGGGAAGAAGGGCGGGTAATGGAATACAGATAAGGACCATACATCTTGAAGAAACTCCTGTTATTACAACTAACTTACTTCTCCTCTTTGAGTGCTGGTCTGTATGTATATTCCACTGAGGGTGACAGACACACAGTACTCAAGTTGGAGAAGGGTGAGAGGATGCAGGCAGCGGAGCCATTTGAGGAGTCCTCTACTAGAGCATAATGTCGTACTATTGTGTGGATTGAATGCCGTATAGCTGCCTTGAAAATGTGAAGCAGAGGTACTTCCTGAAGCGGTGCCACTGATGTCATTTGTAGCATGAGCCCTTACCACAGCTTCAGAGCAGAGATTTTATGTATTTTTGTGTTGAATATTTCAGTCACTAGAAAAACACTGAAGTGTTATGTTCAAACCTATCTTGATCCTGCAATCAGTTCTGCATGGGCTGATGTCCTGAGCCCACAAGGAAGCCCCTTGACTTTAAACAGAACTCTGTACGAGTCGAGAGGGCAGCCTGTGTGGAGTTCATCTACGTCTAAACAACGTGTTATGTAAGGTGGTTCTTGAAACAAAAAAATACACAGTGTATTATTCAAGCCAAGTTTGTTTAAACTAAAAGAAGGATGATTAGGGGTTGCCTGAGCAGCATTGCCAATCCTAAGGTTCAAAAAAATCATGCCAGAACCAATCTACACACACATCCCAGCCACAAAAATTACAGTTTTCATAGCTGTGTCCTGAGCACTTTAGGTTTCTGCTACACTTCCTACAAATTGTATGCGTCAACAATTTCCTCCCCATTAATCTTATTCCTTTCTCTTCCTGCTTTCTGACTAATAAGAACCCAACTTCCCCAGTCAGGACAAATTTAACTGGCACCACATTGCTGTGATCAATTTGTTCCCCACAGAATGACCCTAGGAAAACAGCCTTTGGTAGTCAGATATTTTCAAGAGTCAGGAAATAACGTTGGGGTCAGGGAGAGGCTAACTAGGTCATATGCTATGCCTCTGGTATTTCAGCAACTGAACGCCAAGCAGGATACCCAGTAATTGCACCAAGTGGGAGGAGGAAAAGAATTGCAAAAGACAAGAAAATGCATTTGACTAATTTTGTCATAAGAAAAAGCATTGGACAGAGTTGCCTTCTAAATGGCCTCTTCTTCCCCACCAGGGAAATGGATGTCTTCTCTTTTCAAAACACTCTCCACAAATATAAAGGAGGAGGGGGGTGAGAAGGATACAGCATCTTGGTAAAATGAAAGAGTTTTCAGTTTAACATATTTTGAATCCTCATCTCAGCTCACCATTTTTCTTCTCTTTCTAAGGTTAATAAAAGTTTGAAATAAATGTTAATAAATGTTTGAAATTATTTCTTGTTTTGGTAGTACAAGCAAAAACTAAGCTTCTGGCAACAGAACTCCAAAATCTTATTAATGTTGTGGCAGTACAAAACCGGAGTAACTTAAAAACTACAACATCCTAAAATGCCTATTATAGCCCTGTAATAGGGTACTAGTCTGCAGCAAGAACTAGCTGCTTTTAGAGATGCATATATATATATTTTATACATACAAGCATACGTCTACTCATTAGCCAGAAAAAGTTAGTTAGGATTCTGATTTTCATGTTCTATAGCATAACATTGTCAACAAAATGAATAACCTTATTATGTTATCAGCATTAGGCTCCTTCTGGACACAGATTCAACAATGCATTGTTTGAACTGTAGCTTTATACTGCTCTTTTGGAAAAGCAAATTCAGATGTCATTTTATGATAACTGTAGCACCTTTGTAATAGCTATTATAGTGTCCTGAACCAGAGTAAGCTTTTACTTCTATATCAATGAAAATATTCCCTTTTCAATATGGAAATTTGGTAAAGTTCCAGATTTTTAAATAAACTATCATAAAGCTGAACTTCTGGACCTTGGTGTGGATCCTGACCTGCAAAAAAAAAACTTAGAGGAGAATTATAAATATCAATGGGTGATCATCTCATTAATATATCAGGGAGTACATAAGTCCAAAAAAAGGGGCAGTATCTTTACAACATTGAACTCCACTGATTAAGAAAATTAGAACAGATTTAGGAATTGTTCAAAGTACGAAATTTCATGGCTAGGCAAAATTGCATGTCAAAATGAATCTCAACTTTAATAATTTTTCTCCTCCAAATGCTATCGGTCCTTCTCTCAGGGAAGCTTCTTGATGATTGGGAATCTATGATAAACAGATTCATTTGGGGACACAAGCAGCCAAGAATCAAACTGGGCACCCTAGAAAGTCTTGGCAACTAATGCCCACAGTTTACAACACTGAATTCAACGCTAAAAAAACAAAACAAACCTCTTGGAAGCTTTAAGATCTGGGTACATATCAGTATTAAAAGACAGTCAATTATTCAGAGACGCTACAATCAGATTTGAAAAGATTTAACAGCTTGCAAAAGATATTAAAATGCCACTGTACCAATACCTTCAATTGAGAACATTTTCAACTCAACCTTCTTAGAAAGATAAAGCTAAGCAAAAAGTTGACAGACTGAAAAACTACTACTCATTACACCTATGAAACACAAGGGTCTCATTTCCATCAGATATAAAATTTTAAATAATTATTTGGAAGAAAAGACCACATTCATTAAAAGTGAAATGTAGGCTTGGGTATAGAAAAGTATCAGGAACACTGGCCCATGTACCTCAGTATGCACACTCAAAAAAAATAAAATGATGTTAAAATCCTTGGCCAGTGGTATCTACCCTGCTGTCCACTCTTTGCCTAACATTAACAACATCTATGGTTTAGGGACGTGAAAATGCTGGAAAAAGACTAATAAAACAGACTAATTTCTTCACATATATGTGGACCTGCCCAAAAGTTAGGAACTCCATTTAGGAGAAGATGGATTGCCAGCTGTCAGATAGCCCATTGGCGTTTTTCGTTGAATTTGCCTGAAAATTCTGCATCATATAAAACCCACAAAAGAATGGATTACCCATTTGTTACTTGCAGCAAGAATGGCAGTTGCAAGTTGATAGAAAAACAAACAAACATGACTCCCCTAAATCAACTGACCAGTTCCAAAAAGTATGGGAAATACTAGCATTAGAAAAGCCATCAAATCAGAATTCTACAGGGAAGAAGGAAAAAGTATGTTTATCTAGAAACCTAGTAGAATTTGCTGGGGAAGAATCATCCTCTGCCACAAAACCTGAGAGGACTGAAGACTTTCTTTGAATATTAAGGATGGGGAAAAAATGTTCATTTGCAATCTTGCTACTTGGCCACCATCCTAAATTTTAAAGATTTCTGAAAGCCAGTTTATGTACCGGAACTTGTATTTTTTTTTATTCTTTGTGGAATTGTAAAATTTAGTTATAAGAATGTTTTTGTAACAATTTATTGGATCTGTTAAAAAATTCAAATCATTCCCTCTTCTACATCTTCCCCATATTCTACTTTTTTGGCCATTTACATAGGAACTGGTCTGTTTGGACCAAATTCTGCATTCAGACAAAGGAATACATTGCACACTGATTTTAAATGGAGTTATATGAGCACATCTGAGAGCCAGGTATTAGAGATGATTTTTTATATATCTATCTACACACACATACACACACATTATGTACACAAAGCATGAAGTCATGTTTTCTAGACATGCTGCAACTAGTAAGCAAAAACCATGCATGCTCCTCAGTGCTAGACATCTCCCACCTCTGAATTATTGAAACAACCAATATAATTTTTAAAATGCAAAACAGATGAGGCACGCTTGTCAAACACTATACAGCACATATGCTGTCATGAAATGACCCTTTATTTTTCTTCATTTAGATGTAACCTTTGCATACTGTTCTGGTGTGCGTTCTCATTTAATAATAGATGAGAAAAGCTGGGTCAGAAAACAAACGTCTAACAGTTTTTGAGCTTCAATTCCTGGCTTTCACGCATCCCTCATTTTTGGGGCTGAACAAGTTGACAGGTTCTACTAGGAAACTAAAGCAATTTTTTTTTTCTTTTCTTGAAAGAAGGAAGATGTTGGTCCCTGAGCATGTTTCGCTGAATATATGAAGCAAAAACACATTTGTCACATTCAGTGTCAACATCTGTTGCACCAGGTCAAAAAAAAAGACTTGTATGCAACAGAACCTGAAGCATCCACACTCCCTCTTAGTTTACGCACCCTCTCTTCCTTTCCCTCCCTCTTTCCTCACAAAGGCTTGAGATTCACAACTGAAGCAATGATCTGAAGCACAGATCAGGTGTACCCTTCATCCTTTTAGGTTACAATAATCAGTTCTGTTCAGGCAACAATGCAGTCCCACTTCAGCTATTGCTTTTTTTCCCCTTTCAGTAAAATACCTAGATGAACTTGGAGTTAAAAAAAAGAGAGGTGTTTATATCCTGTGTAAGAAACATCTTTGGTGCCACTTTGTAATTAAAAAAATGTGTCCCTAAATGACTTTGCAAGTATATGAACCTCTGCAGTCTCCATGTCTACGAACAGATGCGTATGAGGCTCAGACTATTCAAGGATAACCAGCTGGCTTCTGCTCAGATTTCCTTTCTATTTTTTGGGGGGGGGGAGGGGAAGAAGGCTAGAGGGGGGCAGAAAAGGGAACTTCAGGAAGTAACAGGTGATCAGTTTTTGGACAGCAGTTTCTTAGGTAGTTATATTCATCTGCCCAATTATGGCAGGGAACTGTTCACATGCTCCAATTTGTGCTGTGAGAAAGAAAATGGGTGGCTTATGGGAACCATAATTTCTAGCACAGCATGAATATGAAATCAGAGTTTAAGATCAGAAGGGACCACTAAATCTACTCTGACCACCTGTATATCACAGCACTACCCAGAATCCACACACTACACTCAACAATGGAAATGAGACCAAGGTAAATGAGATCCATCAGAGACTAGACTATTATGTGCCACAGGCAGAGAATAGGACTATCAACAGATCACAAACTTGGTTTCTACTACCCCAGGCCTTTCCGTGGTTCACACAATTATGCCCAGAAACCAGTTGGACAAATATCTGAAAAGCAAGCAAAGCTTTGAATGGCTTAAGGCTATGGAGATAAGCAGCTAGAACAGGGATGGGGCAAACTTTTTGGCCTGAGGGCCACATCGGGGAATAGAAATTGTATGACGGGCCATGAATGCTCACAAAATTGGGGTTGCGGTGCAGGAAGGGGTGCAGGTTCAGTCTGAGGGTGTGGGAGTTCGGAGAGCAGGAGGGGGATCAGGGCTGGGGCAGGGGATTGGGCATGGGCAGAGGCTCAGGGGTGCAGGTTCTGAGTGGTGCTTACCTCAAATGGCTCCCGGAAGCAGTGGCATGTCCCTTCTCCAGCTCCTACACGGTGGCGCAAACAGGCGGCTCTGCACGCTGCCCCATCTACCAGCACTGCCCCTGCAGCTCCCATTGGAGCGCTTAGGAGCTGGAGCAGGACCATGCCGTGGCTTCCGGGAGCCGCATGGTGTGGCCCCTGACCCTGCGCCCCGGCTGGAGCTCAAAACCAGTAGTTTGCCCACCCTGGAGCTAAAAGGATAGAGAACAAAAGCTTTGCTGACAATTTTTTCAACTTGAACAATGCTTTATGCACAGGTGACTCTGCTTGCAACTGTCTCATGCTGTGCACAAATGAAGTATTGCACTCTATGACACCTTGTCAGTTAGTTCACACTCAGCTGCTGAAGTCACTCCTCAAGGAAAGCAAGACGACAACAGGAAATGACCTTCTACACCCTTCACCACTGAAAAACAAAACCAAACCAAAAAAAAAAAAAAAAAACTGGTTCAGAAAGTTCTGGAAGAACGTTGCCATTTTTTCTCCTGTTGTTCATGGAAAAGTGTGCTATGCCGACCTTTTCACTCGTGCTGAATGCACAGCACTGGAACCTTATTTAACAGAAAAACCAATAAGATTTTGATATAGACAAATGAATCTATATATTGAAGCTAGACAAATTCAGACTGGAAATCAGGCCTACATTTTTAATCATGAGAGTAATTAACCATCGGAATAATTTACCAAGGGACTTGGTGATTCTCCATCACTGAATTTTTAAATCAAGATTGGATGTTCTTCTAAAAGATAAGTTCTGGGAATATTTTGGGGGAAGTTTTAGGGCCTCTGCTATACAGGAGAGCAGACTAGATGACTGCAGTGGTTCTTGCTGGCCTTGGAATACATGAATTTAAGCACCTTGGAACCAGGCTATAAGAGGGGGCACATTGTTTTAAAAAAAAGCCTGTTTGATCAACAATCGGAAAGGCCCATAAATGTGTTTGTACCATCCTCCAATTGTGCCTTCCAGAATCTTCCCTGGCTGTCCCTTGTGTACATTTCAGAAATGGAGCGTCATTTGGATCACATCAGTGAAAACTGCTGTAGACCTTCCTTAAAGAACATATATTTGGGCTTAAAGCCCTTGGGTTGGTCTGACAGTGTAGTTTATAGCAGAAAGAGTTGGAAAATTGGTGTTTTTCCCTGAGAAAAGTTCGACTTTTTGTCAAAACAACAAAGTTTTCAGCTGAAGTTAATGGGAGTTGTGAGAAAATCGCCTAGTCTTGCTTTGAAAAATTCAGTCTACATCTAACTACATTAAATCCACAGATATGAAGTGTCTTGCTTAACCAATTACCAGTCATAGGTATGTCATTCCTTCTGCTGAGTGTTGATGCTTTTCTTGTTATACACCATACTCATCTTACAGATTACTCTTCACTGTTAATTGTTGCACTCAAGAAGTAATAGGAATTGTCTGGCACAAAGAAGGAGAAATGTTGAAAGATATAAACCATGGTATTACTTTGGGATATTAAAAGAAGTTGCTGAAAAGGAGGGATCCAGTTGATACTAAGAGCAAATAATGAAATAAAATCCTTGAAATGAATCAAACTGAAAAAGCCTCCGATAAGAAAAGGATTATGGAAATTTGTTATACATCATTGCCATCTGCTGGATACCAATGAAAGCAATAAAGAAACAGGTGAAATTTAAGGATCCACTTGGCACATGTCCAATAGAAATCAAAAGGTGGCCCTCTTCAATAAGCCCTGAAACTAGGGTATACAGTAGTAACTGAGGTCACCATGTGCTAAAGAGAGCTGACTGAAACAAACACAAAAAGCGGCAGAAACCTAAATGCGACCAACACCCGGACTAGCTGCGTGGCAAGAACTCGCCTCAACCCAGGAATAAGAGGAAGTGATGAGATTTCATCTCAAAAATTATATTAAAGAAAAGAAAGAAATACAAACAACTGTAGGTTATCTTGGTAAGTCTATACTCTGAGACCTCAAGTAATCATATTTTGGATTTCAACTCCTTTATAAGTCTGAGCAAATTGCCCTAAGAGAGATTGAAAATAATTGTTTTAAGCAATTGCTTTTAATATTCTGCTCTTGTCCATTTTGGACCAATCTATTCAAAGAGATGCGACAACACTCTTCAAAGTAGCTTAAAGACAAATGAACCCTTGGAAGTGTGATAAATGTGTTAAGTGCTAAAAAAAATGGAGACTTGTTGATCTTAAATAAATGTAATACGAAATCTTGGTCATTTGCATTGTTCTTTGATATAACTCATTACCAAAATTAGATATGCTGTTTGGCAGAGTCTGATGGTATCACCCTCTGTTGCGTGAAGAGGAAGGTTATACTTGACTTCCACAGTTCTTGATGGAGAACATTCACAGTGATACACACCATCTCTGCCCTTTAAAAATACATCAGAGCATCTAGATAAAGCGGAAGTACTAACTTCTACAAAGAAAAAAGCCCTAAAGTGTTTGATGTTTAATAAACAAATTGTGCTATTAAGGACTCTCCCTGCAATATATGCTAAGAAGAAAGCTTTGAGCAGGAATGAGAGATGGTGTGTCTGAAGCTGAATGTGACTGCGACATCTGTGAACAGTGCATTTGGTTAGTCTCCCTTTGTCACTTTTCTGAAATACTGAGAAAGAAATGCAGATCCGCTGGGCAAATGAAAGAGAGGTGCAAATGAAAATCACACCTTCCTGTCTCATTTTGGTATCACTTCTTGTCTGGATAAACAACACAGTCTCACTTGCCTATTCATGGCAAGTAGCCACAGTTAACACTTATGTTAGGGATCAATCACAACAAATTACAGTTACATTTCACGCTGCACCATATGGAGGCAGACTTCAGCATAGGAGGAAAAAGCAAAGGACCTCGGCTATGTTATGGATTTGGATCAAACAGGTTGGTTATTTTTTGGAATAGGGTCCCTTCCCCCCATTCCTATCATGAGCAAGTGTGGTGTGGAGAAGAATCTCTAGCAGTGGTGCTTTATCATTTGTGACAGCTTATTGTAGATTTCGTTATGATCCAAGAAGAGAGACTGCTATTTTTAAAAAGGGTAGATTCAGTTGGCAATAAATTAAACAAAGCACTTGCAAGCTGGAGAGCTCGAAATAAGAGGTTTGTATTTAAAGTGGGCAATCACATTTAAAACACTTTGCCTTGTATGGATATTAGTGGGTTAATGAAATGCCATATCCCCAAGAGACTCTGACCCGGAGGTCATCACAGCACCCCATTTTGGACAGCACATGAGACATTCATCTTGAGACACCACATGGCAAGACGTGCTTAATGAAGCAGACATACATATGCAAAGACTTGATGTCCTAAATGCCCAACTATGAATTCAACACTTACTATAATTAAAAGCATGAAAAAATTGATTTCAACATTACATATTACTATATATAAAGCCATGTCTAAATATCTTGTGAATATTTAGCCTGTATATTGTTATTTGCAAACCTCATGCTACATAATTAAGCAATAATTCTCAGAGCACATTGGTATTCAAAAGATATTTTGAAAAAACCCACTATTACTGAACTGTCAAATTTTAGTTTGTGTTTGGAGTGAGCATATCTATATACAATGCTGCTGTATATGCCAAAGAACACACATATACTTAACTTGAGAGGGAACAAAAATTTGTGGTTATGATGTAGATACTTGTTAATCAATTACATTCTAGCAGAGTAATCTTTAGTATTTCAGAACATTTCATTCATGCTTTGTAGAAAGCTAGTCAATATGCTTCATACAATCCTGATATCAACATTTCTCATTTATAACACATGAAGGAAATGGTTCTTACCTGTAATTTAGATTTCTATTTTTCATTGCCACCAATCTGGATGGACTGGTTTTAGATCAGTCCAATAGACTGAGCAAGCAGCAACATCAATGACGATGACGCCAATTGTTCTCCAAGTTCTTGCTTGATGTTTTGGGCTTCAATAGAGGAACAGGGAATAAGAAAACGATTTGCAGTAGACTATGCATAGGTAAGAAGAGTGTATGAACCAAGGTTTGAAACACTCTACAGAGATACCATTCCTCTTAAGGTAACATTAACAAATGTATTAACTTCTGCAAAAACTCCAATCTAAGAGAAAAAGGGATAAAGTAATTGTAAAGCTAAAAACTACCCATAGTGAAGCTTTACTCTATGTAGCTAAAGTACAGGAAAAAAAATTGTACCTTCAGTTCAGATGGAAGTAATTTGAGCAGCCAGCTTTACACTATAGCATCGTGCAGACCATAGAGGGCCAGTTTGCTTAAGGCTTCCGCTACTTCCTTGAGGATCCAAATGTAGGCTCATTAGAGTTAAAAAATCCCATCCTATAATATTCAGAAGAGGCAGAGGAGTAACTCCCGGGGTGATTTGAATATCTCCCTCTGGCCAGGACCTCTCTCCTCTGGCCAGGACCAACAGCCACTGATCATTCCAAGGGAACAAGCCTTTGAACCATGTTAACAAGAAAGGTGCAGAAGCAACCAGTGCCCAGCTTACACTGCTCAAACACAAACTGAAATGCTGCCCACCAAAGAGCGATTGAAATGCTAGCGCTATATTTGCTGCTTGTGTGCTAGGCTGTATGGAGCGGGCTATGTGGGGCAGATGGATCACAAAACGTTACACACTGAATCTTGAGTTAAATGTTGGCAAGTCCCCTGGGCCCTTTGTAACCTCACCTGACCCTTGCATCAGGAGCTGCCAGTGATTGTAGATCTCCCCTGGGGGTGCCAAAAATGCAGAGACAGAAAGACAGGAAAAACAATTAAAAGTGAGGAGCAGAGGCCACCTAAGACTGAGGGGGGTTCCAAAAAAGCAGTAGCTACATCATTCCATTCACTCTGTATGGCACCTTCTCCAGCCTGGAACGGGCTCAAGGGACCAATCACTTGTCAAGAAGATGAGAGGAGCCACAGCATCACACTGGTCAGGTCTCCTCTTGTGGTACAATATTCTTGTAAGACCCTGCAATGCTGAAAGTCCTCTGCCTCAGGGATAGGAGGAGAAACCGTACCAAAGGACACAGTGTCTCTAGTAAGGGAAGTCCCAGCAGCAAAGGGGACTTGCAGGAAGCAACTGATTAATGATGCGGGACTTTCCTGAGAACATGGCCTAAAGTGAGAACAGCTGCTTGCTGTTCTCAAAGATCATAAGAGGACCGTAGAGAACAGGCCCAAGAAAAGGACTGCCAAATCTTGGCTCAGCCAGAGGAACCGCATCATGATCTGGTGGGATTTCTTGTCCACCTGCAGATATGACACTGGACTGAGGGTGACAAATCCTATTGCTGGGAGCTCATCTGCACACTTTATCTACAATGAGACAACATCAATGGGCCAGACATGGAGGCTTCATCTGGACCAAAAATGATACGAGAATGGTAAATGCAGCAGAAAAAGGGGACGCAGTCATCACATTTATAATTGTTAATGTTTGTTGAAAAGAAAAGTACGCTAGACCACTTACGAAGCATTTACCAAATAAGGGATTGCAAAGGAAGGTAAAGAGCTATATCTAAATAGAGTATGTTAAGAGGCATGAGGGAATGTTTTATAAATTTAGCTAAATACAATTTGTAAGATAAATTCATGGAGGATAGGTCCATCAATGGCTATTAACCAGGATGGGCAGGGATGGTGTCCCTAGCCTCTGTATGCCAGAAGCTGGGAATGGGCGACAGGGGATGGATCAGTTGATTACCTGTTCTGTTCATTCCCTCTAGGGCACATGGTATGGCCACTTTTGGAAGACAGGAAACTGGGCTAGATGGACCTTTGGTCTGACCCAGTAGGGCCATTCTTATGTTCTTAGGGATCAATTTTGTTTTCTGTCATGAGAAGGGAATTGTAGTAAATAGCAGAGGTAAAGAAACAAGCATTTCTATTTGCTGCATTTATGCTTTGCACGTCCAGATGGGTTTTATCTTTTTAAACACACTTTTTGGAGTATCCAGCAAAACAAGGATATTTTTTTTTTTAATTTTGTAAAATCTAATTGCTGTTGGCACTTTTATTACTCCAGCCAATTTGCTGACAAAACTTGGAGTCTTTCTTTCAGAGACTTGTGACACAGAACTTCCTAATATTGTTGGATGGGTTATTTCTTCTGAGTATTCTTCTGGCTCTGTCAATCTGTTTTTCACTTCAGTAGGTGGGTACTGTAGTTTTAAGAATGCTTGATAGAGATCTTGTAGATGTTTGTCTCTGTCTGAGGGATTGGAGCAAACGTGGTTGTATCTTAGAGCTTGGCTGTAGACAATGGATCGTGTGGTGTGTTCTGGATGGAAGCTGGAGGCCTGTAGGTAAGTATAGCCGTCAGTAAAGAAGAAAGGATCCACTTATTCCCCCAACTCTTTAGTTTTCTTCCTTTAAGCAATGAGGATCAGTTCTCCAACCATGATTTCTCCAAAGAGTGCATACCAAAGCAAAGCATACAGTAACTCCTCACTTAACATTGTAGTTATGTTCCTGAAAAATGTGACTAAGCGAAACGATGTTAAGCGAATCCAATTTCCCCATAAGAATTAATGTAAATGAAGGGGTTAGGTTCCAGGGAAATTTTTTTCACCAAAAGACTATATATATACACACACATACATACACACACACACACACACACACACACACACAGTATAAGTTTTAAATAAACAATTTAATACTGGTACACAGTGATGATTGTGAAGCTTGGTTGAGGTGGAGGAGTCAGAGGGTGGGATATTTCCCTTACTGCTAAATGATGAACTAGCAATTGGCTGAGCCCTCAAGGGTTAACTCTCTCACTCTACAAGGCAGCAGGAATGGAGGGAGGTATGCACATTTCCCCTTTAAGTACACTGCCTTGTTAATTAGATCAGCTTGCTGAGACTGCAGCTGCTGCAAGCTCCCTCCGTCCTGAGCCCTGGTGTGTCCCCCCTCCCCCCCGCTCTATGGAAGATGGGGTAAGTGGGGTGGAGGAGCCAGGGGACACCCTGACATTAGCCTCCCTCTTCCTTCCCTCCCCCCCGCACAGCAAGCAGGAGTCTCGGGGAGCAGCTCATGGCAGTGGGGGGAGGGACAGCTGCAACTGCTAGCCTGCTGGGCAGCTGCTGCACTGGGATCTTAAGGGAGCGGGGAGCTGATGGGGGGCTGCCGGTCCACCCTGGTTCCAAGCCCCCACCAGCTAGCTGCAACGGGCTGCTCTTCCTGCAAGCAGTAGATAAAGCAGCCAGCTGCAAAAACGTTAGAAGGGAGCATTACACAACTTTAAACAAGCATGTTCCCTAATTGATCAACAACCTAACAACGTTAACCGGGATGACTGATTGATAGCTGTCCTCTGATAGGATTAAATATTTTTTTCCATCAGCTTTACAAATTGAGCCCCGTTCCCTGCAAAGGAAACTCTGCCAGGAGCACAGTACAGGATGTGAAAGCCACAAGTCCATGTGTGTACACAGGAGCCTGTATATTTTATATTATATGAGGAGCTAATGGTGACCCTTAATTAAGGTTGCCCAAAAATTCTGTGTTAAGACCGTTTTCAGTTGCATGCAGCTTTGCCAAATATTCAGCTGTTTAGGCTGAAATTTTCCATGCAAGGTGTCTGCATCACGCTAATTTATTTATTTATTTTTAAAAAGAAAGTTCCATTGAAAATGGCTCCAGCTGTTTCCAAGAACAAGTTTAGGAAAAATACATTCTTTGCCCATGTTAAAAAAAAATCCTTACAAACTTTTCACTGAAAAGCTCTCGAGCCCCCATGCTTTGGAGTAGGAACTTGAAATTTGATGGTGTGGTGTGTGGGAGAGGATCCAGAATTTGCCTTTTGCAGTTCCTGTGAAAATTTGCTCAAATTTGTCTAAGTTATAAGACTCAAAAAAGGGTCTCAGTTTGGACATGCTCAGTAGAGACTTTTTTTTTTTTTTTTTTTTTTTTAAAAAGAAGAGTTCAGAAGGTAACTTCTCCAAAGATTCCGTCTGTACTGAGAAGGCTCCATCCCCTCACAGCAATTATGTACTGAGTAGACTGCATGTGCACCATCCCCACAGAGCAACTGGGCATAAGACATCCTGGTGCACAAGGGCTCAGGAGGACTTTTCTTGCAATTTCTACTCCCAGTAATGGAGGGCAGGCACCAGAGTGAGATAACAGTGTTTTCTTCTCTGTTCTCAAGGTTCCTGTTGCTGATGCCCAGGCAGTAGGGAGGGTTAGGAAGAAGTCACATTAGAATGCAGAAGGATGAGAAATGGGATGTATGGGGGGGAAGAAGAGTGGGTTTCAGGAAAGCAGGGGCAGAAGGAGGGAGGAGTCAGGGTGGGGTTGAGTGGAGTAGTGGCAGGGGGGGACTGACAGGCTAGGTTTGCAAGGCAAGGCAGACAAGTCTAACTGCTAGAGCACACTCCCCTACAGAACCTGGAACTGAACCTATAATTCTCTGCTTTCAGTAAATAGCTGTGAAACCTCAAAGTGCGTCATTCTCCCTCTAGTGATTGGCCCGTGGAAGATAACAGCCTACTACCGCCGGGTTTATTTTAAATAAACAAATGAAATTACTTTAAAAAATTACTTTAAAAGAGCACTAATGTTACAAAGTTAAGCATTCACATGAGAAAATGTGAAAATTTAATTCAGCTCCACTGAGCATATGAATTATGATAGTCTAATTATATGATCAGACTTTTTTCCTTTCAGGACGCCTGCCTCATTCACTGTAAAGGAGGGACCTATTCTGGGGATGAATCAGGGCTGTGTAAGGAAAGAGGATGTTGGTTGTAGGGCTCCTGCCTTATTTACTGAAGAAGTTGGATGGTGTGTAATGAATAAGGCAAGGGATCGCAGGTTTAAAAAAAAAAAAAAAAAGGATGGACAGTCTTATGATTAAGGCAGTTGAACACTAGCCTGGAAATGGTGAATAGTTGTATGAGCAGTGTTCTGCTTTGGGTCAGTAAATTTAGATTAGATTAGATTGGCAGAGTGGCACTGGCAGTGTTGTACAAGTAGGCGTGAAGCACAGAACCACTTCCTCATTTGTTATACAAATAAATACCAATAAAAAAGGTAAGAGAATTTTAAAGATATTACCCATTTTGGCAGTGTTCCACATTCTCCGCGCAGAGAATATCTGCTTAAATAGGAACAGTTTGCTTACTGACAAAGAGAAGCAAACACCACAAACCGTGCCCAATCCAGATTAATTATTTCCTCCACTCCCCTCCCCAAATGCTAGTAAATTGTGGTGGTTAAAGTGGGAGATGTCTTTGTAGATTAGGGAGATTTTTATTTTTCCAATACTTTAAAAAAGAGGGAGGAGGCCTTCATAGAACCGACTGTCAGGTGGGTTCACTCCTTAACATTTTGGTAAAAAACCCCAATAGGCAGAGAGCAATCCTAGGAAGATTTACACTGCAGTCATCCCCATACATTTAAAATAGGCTGTGGTCCTCCTCCTGTCCCACAAAACCAAGTGTATGTCTTCTAATGGATTGTCACTAAAGGATCTGACCTTACATCTAACTTCTACTCTGCCTCTTTCTCTCCCCCGTGCCTCCTAACGCTACAAAACAGCTGATCTGCAGTAGGCGCGGGGAGGGATCAGCTGTTTCATGGCGTCAGGAGGCACGGGGGGGGGAAGGGGGTGGAGTGAAGGCACAGCATGCTCAGGGGAGGGGAGGAACGGGGCGGGGGCCAGAAGGGGGCAGGGCGAGCACCCCCCAGCACATTAGAAAAATTGTGTGTCTATGAAACACAGAAACCTCAGGGAGATTTAGACTTTGTTCCTAACCCTCAAGTGTTCAAAAGCAAGGGCTTTGCCAAATATCCTAAAACCATCTCAGAAGACACTACACTATTCCCTTAGTGGCCATTTAAGACAGCATCCTACAATTCCAGTGTCACAAGCAGAGGGCATAAACTGGAAAGCAAAATTTATCTTTGTATACACACACACACACACACACACACACACTTAATTAAAAATTAGTTTAAGACACAAGGCAACATTTGAGCTGAGAACACGGAGGACAAATATATTCCATCAATAGAGATGAAGAAGGTTGCTCATTCACATTTACTCCCCAATATTCACTGGTTTTTTCTGTTCATGACCCTCAGGGCAAGAACTATAACACCAGTTCTGTCTGGTTAAGTTAGTGCACTCAGACTGTTGCAGTTGTAGGGAATGTAAGTTCCAGAACCACATTCAACTTTTCATTTTAAATACATTTATAATTAGTCTGTTTATTCAATGAGGTGCACATCTCTATGAAGGTTATGGAAGCAAGAGTTAAGAAACAAGTGATTTAACAAGGGTGATTATGTTGTTCATATTGTGTTTTTATTATTATATATTGTAAAGTTATTGTATAGTATTTTAGGTAACAAGACAGGGTTGATGCTTTCTAAACAACTTTTCATCCTTACATCACTACACTCCAGCATTTGAAGAGGTTACTTGTAACTGGAGGTTCTTCAAGATGCGTGGTCCCTATCTGTGGGTTATGCAAGTGCACCATATGCCCAGAGTCAGAGAATTTGAAAGTAGCATCCATTGATTCACACATGTGCCCTCATTTGCCTTGTGATTCTGTCAAAGGCTATAAAGGACAGGGCAGACTGACCGCGTCGCCAGTTCTTTCTCCACCATGATTCTGACAGACCCGACGCAGAGAGGAAGGAGGGCGGGAAGTGGAATACAGATAGGGACCACACATCTCGAAGAATCTCCAGTTACCAGTAACCTCCTCCTCTTCTTCAGGTGATAGTCTCTATCGTATTCCACTAAGTGTGATTGACAAGCAGTACCTAAGCAGGAGAAGGGTGCCAGGATGAGGACAGAAGGGTCGTGCAAAGAACTGCCGTGCCAAAGGAGGCATCCATTGCCGAATCCTGCACCCAGGCATAGCGTGATACGAACGTTTGGACAGAACTGCATGAGACCGCTCTGCATACGTCTGAAGGGATGCTGTGGTCATTGCTTGAGCTCTAGTGGAGGTAGCCCATGCCCAGGAGAAGTCGTAGATTTGACAGCTGGTAGCAGAGTTTAATGCAGCCGGAAATCCATTTTTGAGGTTTTCTGGGTAGAGACAGCCTGTCCCTTGATTCTCTCTGCTACTGAAACAAACAGTCTGGGGGACTTCCTAATTGTTTTTGTTCCCTGCAGGTAAAAGGCCAAAGCTTGGTGGACCTTGAGGGAATGGAATCTATGTTTTTCTGCAGATACATTGGGTTAAAGGAAGAAAACAGGTAAGTGAATGGATTGGTTAATATGAAACTTCAGTAAAAATTTTGGGTGTAGGCGTAAAGAGACCTTATCCTGGTGGAAAACTGTAAATGGCGGACCTCCATCATAGCGCTGAGTTCATGACCCTTCTTGCTGACATGATAGCAACAAGGAATGCGACCTTCCTGGAGAGCAGGGACATGAAGCAAGACACCATTGCTTCAAAGGAGGGTTTTGTTAATACTGAGTACCAGATTCAGGTCCCATTGAGGCACAATTGTTTGGAGATTTGGAAGGTTCTTAGAACGACTTTCCAAAAATCTAGCAGTTAGCTGGTGTGTAAAAACCAAGTGACCCTCTGTAGGAGTATAGAACGCCGTTAGAGGGACTCTCAAAGTGCTGAGGGTGAGACCTGAGGTCTTTAAAAGATAGAGTAGTCCAGGATTAGGGGAATCTCCCCATCTTCTGGTATAATACCTTTGTGTTGTGCCCAAGATGAAAAGCGTTTTCACTTAGCTTAGTAACATTGTCTAGTGGAGTCTTTCCTACTGTTCGAACGTCATGTACTGTTGAGGAACACGCCTGTTCTATGGTTGATGCCCATTGAAATACCATGCTCTGAGGTGGAGCGGTCATGGATTGAGATGCTTGATTCTGCCATTGCATTGGGTCAGAAGATTGGGGAAGTTCAGGATGGTAATTGGAAGTTGGGATGACATGCACAGGAGATGGGGAACCAGTACTGTCTGGGCCAGAAGGGGGCCATCAGAATGACAGTCACCTTGTCTTATTAGATTTTGTGTAGCACCTGAGGTAGAAGCGGGAGTGGAGGGAAGGCGTAGTTGAGTTGATGTGACCAGGAGAGCAGAAGAGCATTACCCTGGGAGTGGTTACCAATGGCTCCCCCTGGAGGAATACATGGTGCACTTACTGTTTGTCTGAGAAGCGAAGCGATCTCTGGTTGGGGTCCCTCATTTTGCTATAATGTTGTGTAGCACTTTGTTATGAAGTTCCCATTCGTGGCTGATCGCAAATTTCTGCTGAGTGAGTTCGCAAGCAAATTCTACATCCTCTGGATATAGGCTGAGGGTAGGGTGATTGACCGCTTCTACATTCATTCCCCCTTGTTTGCTGATATGGAAGACAGTGGTGCTGTTGTCTGACGTGATCAGGACATGAGGAGACAGAATGAGTGAAAGAATGAATTTGCACGCCTTCTTTACTGCTTGAAGTTCCAGGATATTGATGTGCATGCTGAATTCTCAAATATCCACGTCCCTTGGCTGGGACTGGCAGGATAAGGTTCGTGGAGTGACAGCTCAGTGAGCACACAGACTGTAGCCATGTCTGAAGGCAATGAGGAGTCTCATGAACAGGATCATGTAAGTGCATGAGGCCACGTGGCGAAGTAGAGACAAAACAAGTCTTGGCTGGTACACAACGATTGTTTGTGATGTGAGCTATGACAACATTCATTGCCTGAAATTTGTCTGTGAGCAGATATGCCCATGCCATGATGGAGTTTAAGATAGCCCTGATGAAGTCCAATGATCATGTGCGATGGAGGATCAACTTCTCAGTGTTGACGCTGATCCCAATGAAGAAAGAAGGCTGAGTAACAGAGATTGAGGTGTGGGTTTCCTGGTTGGACCTGTTGGCTAGGAGCCAGTCAAAGTATGGAAAAACAAGGAGACCATAATGCCTGATGTGAGCCACTACTATGGAAAATACTTTGGTGAAGACTCTGGGAGTGATAGCTATCCCAAAGGGTAGTATGCTGTATTGGGAATATAGGGGCCCACTGTAAACCTGAGAAAACTTCTGTGGGTGGAGTGAATATCGACATGGAAGCAAGCATCCTTCATAGAGAGCGCCACAAACCACATGCCTTTTCCTAAGCATGGAATTATGACTACCAGTGTGACCACGCAAAACTTGAGTTTGTAGATGAAGTGATTGAGGAGATGGAGGTTGAGGATTGGTCTCAACTGCCTTTCTTCTTGGGTACTAGGAAGTAAACCGGGTAAAACCGTGTTCCTTGATATGCCACAGGAACGTGTTCTGTTGCTCCTTATCGTGATAAAGAGTTCACCTCTTGGGGGAGAATACGGTTGTGAGAGCGGTCCCTGAATGGGGACGGGGAGGGCGGTCTTGGATGAGGTAGCATTACAAAGTCAATTGTATAGCCATGGAGGATGATATTCAGCACCCTTTTGTCGGTTATCACACTCCAAGTGTGGAAAAAGAATGATAAACCACTCCCAAATGGAGTTGAAGGATTGGGAGGTGTTAGGGTCAGTAGCTGGCAGCTCTCAAGCTTGCATCAAAAAAAATCTCTTATCTTGTGCTTGGGTTTGAGATGTTGAAGCCTGAGGGGAGGGAACCCAGGGAAGCAAAACCTTTGGAGTTTGTGTGGCGGTTCTTAGGGTCACTGTTGATAAAAGTGTGGAGACCTGTACCTCGGGCAGTGGAACTTTAGTTTCAGGGCAGGTTTGTAAATGCTCAACGAGTGAAGAGTAGCCCTGGAGTCTTAGTGTATGCAAAGACTCATACGTCTTATGGTTGAAGAGTTGGGATTCATCAAAAGGGAGGTCCTCAGAGGTGTTCTGGACATCTCTCGGAAAACCAGAAGCATGAAGCCAAGACTCTCTGCATCAGGATGGCTGTAGCCAGAATCAGTCATGGCCACTGAGGATAGGAGGGCAGTCCTGGCTATTAGTTTCCCTTACTTGACAAGGGTCTCAAAGCAGGCAGGGTCTTGCTACGAGTGACTATTAGCAAATTCCTTGGATTTTGTGTAATTCAGGAAGTCATGTTTAGCCAACAGTGCTTGATAATTGGCGAGCCTGAATTATAAACTGAAGGAAGAGAAGACTTTTCTCCCCAGTAGATCTACATGCTTCCCTTCCTTATCTGCAGGTGTAGATAAAGGGTGTTATTGCTTAGCCATCTCTGCAGCAGCCTGAACCTCTAGTGACTTCAGAGCTGGGAGAACAGGAATTCCGAACCTTTGGCCAGGACGTAGTAGAGTCTCTCCGCTCCTTTAGCAGTGGTGGTACATATGACGGGGTGTGCTACGCTGTCCTGGCTGGCTCCAGTATGACCTTGCTGATCAGTAGTGCTATTCTTGTTAGTCACGAAGTGTGAAGAATGTCCAGAAGCTTATACTGAAAGTCTTGGATCTCTTCCAGCCGGGACTGTAGTTCCCCTGCAATTCTCCATAAAAGATCTTGAAATTTTCTGAAGTCTTCTGGTGGGGAAGGGGATGATGCAGTAACAGCTTTGTCCAGCAATGAGGATGGGAATGTAGCAGACTCCAGTGGGACTGCTGGAACTGGGATATAAAATTCTTCCTTCTCTATCAACTCTGTGGACATACTTGAGGGGTCCCTTGGGGGAAGTGAGGGAAGCAAGTGGCGACTCCCTTGTGGTCTGGGCGGGCTCCAAAGGAGAATACTGCAACATTGAGGCCTGGGGGCCACAAGTAGGATAAACAGTAGGTCACGGAGGCCCCCATGGCATGGCTACCAGTGGCTCTGGAGAGCAGGGCCGGCATTAGGGGTGGGCCACTTGGTCAACCGCCCAGTGGTCAAGGGGGCGCAGAAGTGCATGGTTCCGGTGTAGTGTCAGAAACTGCTCTCAGCTGGCAGGGAGTGCTGAGTGGGGGGGCCCCCCAGATTTCTCCCTGCTTCCTCCTGGGAGAGGAACTGGTGGGGGCTGGGGGGAAGTGGAGCAGTGACACACAGATACTGCTCATCCCCTCAATGTTCCTCCATGCCCTCCTAGGGGTCTGTAAGGGGGGGGGGGAAGTGAGGAACCACGCCCACCGGGACCAAGGGCACCAAAATACAAGTTTGCCCATGGTGCCATTTTCCCCAAGGCCAAGAGGGTGAGAAAGCAGTTGTTCATATGGGCTTGTCAGTCTCCATGACGGTACATAGAAGCAGTTCTTCTCCAAGCTCTGATTTGTTGGAACAGGAACAGGCAGACTCTGGTTCCAATGGTGGTACCACTGGAGATGTTGGAGAGGTGTATAAAACATCTGAGAGGGGTGATAGACCCCCATACCGTAGGCATATCCTGTGGCATGAATAGGAATTCCCTGAAAGTGGAGGGACCTGATGGAGAAGGGGACTCTGGATACAGCAAGATAAAGATGTCTTGGGGTGCAGCCACAGATCCAGATCTCTCTGGTGCAGAGGGCACTCTTCCCCACCCCTGCTCGCTGGTACTGACGCTGAAGTCTTCCCCTGTGCAGGAGGGTCTTGTGGCTTATGAGGTGCCAGAGATTGCGATACGGACAGTTTGCTGCCTGGAACCATTGGATCCCACTATTTATGGATCGTCTTCTCAGGCCTGTGGGCCTTAGGACGAGCTACTTCCCCTTGGGCCGAGTTGGTGGAGGAAATATCCAGTTTCTTGGACTTGGAAGAAGACAGTCCTATGCATATGGGAGTGCTTCCTAATCTCCTGACTGGGCCCCACCATGGGGTCTGTGAGAGTGGTTCCACCAGCACGGGAGTTGGACATAGTAGCAGCAGGAAGCGTGTGTCTTGCTGAATCAGCCCGATGTACAGAGGGGTTCCCCAACCTGAGTCTGATTATGGTCTCGGGGCCAGTTCCATGAGATACTTCCAGAGATGAACACTACACTACACTAAAGGTTCCAACCCGGACCACACAGCGGTGAGAAAGAACTGGAGATTTAGTTGGTCCTCTCTGCATTTTATCACCTTGAACAGAAGCACTAGGTGAGTCAGGACACATGCATGGACCCACTGAAACAACTTTCAAATTCTCTGATTCCAGACACACAGTGTGCATGTGTCACACACAGTGGGATACAATAGGGACCATCACTCAAAAAGAACCTGTATAACTGCACTATTTTAGAACACAATACATTTGCTTTGCATTTTATGAAAATACAACATGCGAATATGCTGTACTGTAGATTGTAATAGCTTAATTTCCAAGATAATGTGTGCTTTCACTTGCGCTGTATTCTCTGTGGATTTTTTCCCCCACAATGTGCAGCAAGAAACTCATGATGAGTTGTTAAACAATTATAGACTTTGAGCGACTGTAGATCTTCTCTGCTCTTCACACACGAACTTCCAAATGTGTTTCTCTAAAAGGCAAAATCACTTCTTACTGTGATCACAGCCTGTTTTAAAGTATACATTAATATTTCTGTAGCTTATTAAAGCAATGCTTTATAAAATGTTTAACATTTAACAGTGTTCGAACTTCCACAATTTATGAATGTGGAATTTCAAGATAAAGGAGCACTGAATCACAACAGACATTACAGCACACAGACTTACCAGTCCGTGTATGTGGGAACTAGGACTCTTGAAAGATACACAAAAAGTAAAATTAACCATCCCATTTCAATACAATTCTCATGCATTTTTGATAGAAAGTGGAAAATGCCCATTTTTGGAGCATTACATTTTTGGTTCCTTGGTGTTTTATCTATCATGACCTTTCCCAATTGTATACACTTGCCTTGTTCCATCCCTTTTGTGAAGTTTAATAAATACTTCATAGAATATAAGAATAGATTTTATGGGAATATCTTCATCTTGATAAGCTTTAGTTATTTTTCTCTATCCAGATAAAGATTCCAGAAGATAAGCCATTTGACTTAAGTCTAGTTTCAAAATAGGAAAGTTACTGTAATTGCCTTGTTGGAAGAAAAAGAGGATGAAACTGATCACAAGTTTGAACTTATTTTTATTTTTGCTGATGGATGACTACTGAGTGATTGGTTGTTATTAAGGTCCCCCCTCCCAATCAGTTTATAGCTATACAAGTATTTTGGTTGGGGCTTAACAGAGCTGTAGCTTCTGGGATGGAAAACATTTAATATTTTTTTAAAATAACTGATTTAAGTGGGACTTTCCCCAAGATGATCTCACTAAAAGACAACCTAATTCAAACCTGACTGGACCAAGGTCATGACGCTAAGATAGGCTTCACACCTGAGAGGTGCTACAAGGTTACTTAACTGAAGTTTCTTAGTTATCAATCAAGGGTAAGGCTGAGAAGCTTCTCTTTTTGGGACAACAACAAGACATCTAAGGGAAGACTCTCCTAGACTGATCATGTTGCGGAGAGGAAGACAAGACACTGACAAAGAGGTCACTCTCCAATCTCCGACCAGTCTCTCCTTGCATCTGAAGAAGAACTCCTAGCAAGAAGTGCTGTGCCAGCAGATCACCACCATCTGGCCTGTTTGACTACAATTCCAGCTGTTACTCTATGGGAGTCCAGAAGACTGCAAGAGCTAAAGATTTTGCAGACTCCCTCTGATCTTAAGTAGCTTGTTTTTCCTTTTTTAATGAACTGGGAGACATCCCAGCCTTTGTAGTTTTAGGCCACGAAAGTGAAAGTGTGGCTGTGGACATGTATGAGTGAGTGGGAGCACCCATGAAGTCCATATGGGAAAAGTTCCCAAAAGAAGCACTTCCCAGATTTAAATAGCCCTAAACACCATCTTATAAAATTACTCAGTGTATTCTGTGTTCTATATCTAAAAGTCCTAAGGGACAGATTTTCACCTGTAATTTCTGGTAAATAAGAGTTGTTCAACTTCTGCTCATCAAGACTGCTCTGTTAAAAATTGCATTATAATAGCTCTGCTGGGGTGGGCTGTAAGAGGAAAGGATTAACCACCACACAGGAATTGTTATAGAAGAAGGGTATTTATAACTGGCTTTGAGGTTTTGGTCCAGACTTTGGATAATAATTTGGTTTCAGTATTAAGTTGCTCGACCAGCTTCAAGTTATACATTCAATTGCCTCTGCTAAAGTTGTTTGGTTGGGATTTGTAACCAAATGAGCAACTACCTTCTTAAAATGTATAAGGATTATTTTTAGTACTAGTTTGAGGATTTAATTCTATCAAATATGGAGTCTAATTTGTTGATTTGATAGGTGCATTGCTTGATTCTTAGTGTAGTTTAACAATAGCAACAAAGCTTGGATGATTTTCTCTCTTTTTTTTTTAGTATTTTCATAAAACAAAAAAATATTGAGTCACATTTCTTGCAGTAAACAATGTGGGTCCAGAACCTTTGAGGATCTGGCCAGATATCTAAAAGTACTCAGCTCCTCCTAGCTAGCCTCCGGTTCTCAGAGAAAGCAACAGATGTATTTGTCTGTGTTCTTATTCTGGATGGTGACATTTCAAACTTTGCTTTGTGTGATATGAAAAGAAAGTTACAATATTATAACTCTCTCTCGTCTGGTGGAATTCCCTTTCAATTTTTTTTCTTTGAGTGTCAATAAGGAAATAAGGGAAATCCATTTCAGAGCATTTTGAGAAATAGATGGGGAAGGACACTTCGTAACTCAGGTGTTTCTTCTTTGAGACAGCATGCATGGGTGCTAATTTTTACTTTTAGTTCACAGGGCTCTACCGTCGCCTCGGTCATTCCTTCAATATCTCATACACTAGTTTATTTCAATGCAAAAGTGATATGGAGGACATTGTAAGTAAAACCTAGCACTTGTACATTACTTTAGAATCATTCAGTAAGTCTCAATATCTCGGAGAAGCAGAGAAATAAATAGCACCTCCATTTTACAAATGGGCAAACTAGAGCAGAAGTTAAGGTATTTGGGCAAGACAGAGGGGAGTTCATATCAGGAAACCAATCGCACCCAGTCAGAAGAACTTCCTTCCTTCAGCCAGCAGCGTGGCATCACAAAGCTACTGGTCTTGAGAGTTGCTTTGAACCCTAACTCTTACCAGGGACTGAGGTGTGATCCCTCCTCACTGTCCCAGTCCCCTTGGGACCACGATCCTAGCCACTGAAACAGGGCTCAGGAAAATCCAGGAATATGATTGACCCTGATGACCCTCAGGATCACCGGTCAGTCAAGTAGTATTTGCCTTGGCACTGGAACCACAAGAACAGAACAAAACAGAGGCCTCTGTGGTTTCTTTTTTCTTCCAAAGCAAGGTATTTGTGGAGCCTGACAGGACTTTATGTATCTATGCGATCATATTACATATGGCAGCCTGTCCACACAAGATCAGGCTCCTTTTATCACTCCAGGTAGGTGGAACCCCAAAGGTGAGTTAGTGATCATTTCAATATGAAAAGTTTCCATTGAAAGATGCAGGCTGAGTGATTGGACAGGGACTCCATTTACCCTCTTCTAACTCTTGGGAAGGGTAACCTGTAATTTTTTCCCATCCAGATCCCCTTCCCCTATTCACTCCCCTTTCTCTGCCTGCAACCTATCTAGAACTTAGCCCTTTAGTTGCACAATTTTTTAAAGTAACTTGCTAAAAGTCTTGTGAATAAAATAAAGTAACCTGCATAAGGGAGTCTGCATCCTGACTCTCATAACTAGCAGGCAGTTAAGCTTCACAAATAATCTTTTCTACCACTATCTGGCTTGTGGGTGCAAAATTGGAACATTATCCCTGCCTACAATGAAATTAACAAAAAGGACAGATTTATACTCAGTACTGCAATCGCAGTAAAAATTAGTTGACTATACTGAGCTCTTATAAGCCCTTTTGAAATGGAATAGTCTAAATATAACTGTTAAAATAAGAAATCTTAATGTTTTTTCTTACATAAAAAGTAAAATTGATTAACCCACTTACAGGGAAGAGGATATTGACAAGTGAGTGTGATCAAGCATTTCCATTGTTTGCTCTATTTTCATTGAATTTGTGCTCAAAAGCACTAATCAGGATTGGGGCTCACACTGATAAACTGAATTTGAGCATCTTGTAACATTTAAACTGGAAAGTGGAAACATTTTCCATGCCACTTCAGTTGTGAGCAGCAAATTCTCCTCTGCTTTGCCGCATGCATAAGCATGAAAAAGCAGGTCATACACAAGGTTCATATTTCTCTTCACATGAAAGGGGAACTTTTCCTACCTGCCAATGGGTTTTGTGCAGATGCCTGTTCATCAGTCTAGTAACTTGGCTTCCTTCTGATGTCTTTCCCCAAACACAGACTTTTTCCCACTGAGCGCTCCCCCCCCCCCCAATTGCTGCTGGCTCAAACTCCCAAGTCAAATGTCTTCCATAAATCTTAGACGCAACAAAACTCAGGTTAAGCATTTCACTATTCAAACAATTCTATATACAATTTACATTGGATTAGAAATTGGCCTGATGTATTTCTCAGATTATTAAATAGAAAGTCTGTGGAAAAGGGAAACCGTTTACAGTTGAGAGGAAAAAGAAAAATCCTTTCTAATCTGTTCCATTCAATGCTCTAACCAGTGGGCTTTAAGTAGCAGTGCTCCCTGGCCTGTATAACTGAGGCAGAACGTGACAGCTCTTAGCCCAGGCCTGCCAAAGATGTGTCTGTATCTGCAAACATTGTCAAGATTAATTTCTGGTAAAGCATATATGGAACTTCAAGTGATGCTTTATCTCCTGGGCAGAGAGGAGAGCTGCTGCTGCATTAGGGTAAAGTCTACATGCTCCCTCTTCTGTTAGCCATGAACCTTGTAGAGTAGAACAGCTTTGAAGATCTGAGAGAGGCTGTCCTTAAATTATCTTCATGGCAGGAAAGGGCCATCAGGCAGACCTTGGAACCAAAATAAACAGACCAAAGTTGTGGCCAGAAAACAGTTAATTATAATATTGTCTGCCATTATCCTAGCTCTAAACTTGAGGGTCACATCACAAACAAAGGCAGGTGACTTTTAAAAACAATTTCCTCCATCTATGAAAGAGTCAAATCCTTAATATAATTTTGGAACTAGATTAGGAACGTTTGAGAGGCACAAGAACACAAGACCAGACTCCAAATCTAAGCTTTGACAGCTACCTTGTATTGCTTATATATTTTCATACTGCAACAGACAGGAATTCACACTAGTCCAATATCCTGTCTCTGAAAGTGACCAGGACCAGATGCATCAGAGGAGGGTGTAAGAAACCTTGCAGGCAGGCAGTTATTTAGTAATCTTCTCACAGGGAAACTTTTTTCTTGAACCCAATAACTGGCTTATGCCCAGAAATGTAAGCAGTTAGATCACTTACAATAGTAAAGAATTTTTAAAAATTTGCAACTAGTTATCCATTTAAAATAAACCATGCTTTTTTAAAGCCTGCTGATATCTTGGCCTCATGGTATCTTGTGGCAATGACTTCCACAGGCTTACCAGTGCACTCCAGAAAGGACTTCTTTTTCTGGTTTTAAATATACTCCTTTTAATTTTATTGAATGTACCCTTAATCATGCATCATGACAAGAATTAATAAAGTAAATAATTTTTCCTATTCTTTAAGTCAGATGCATAAATATATTGATGTCTGGCATATGGCAGACAAAGGATTCAGTCAATTCTAGGATATACTACTTGCTAGCTTTATCTGAATGAAGGTTTGGACTGATTGATGACCCTAGACAAGGATAATTTTTGCCTGGCTGTTTTCAAGTCTTTGAGACTATACCTTTGTCGATTTTTTTTGGAAGGGGAAGAACGTATTGGCTCAAATTGCTGCGGGCATTATTCACTAGATGCTTTGATCTGATCAAGCTTTGCTTTTTTATTCCATTCCTTCTTATGGCTCCTCAGTTCTGGAAGAGGTTTCTCTAGGCCTTAGTCACTTGTTTAATAATGGTACCACTTGAAATGCTCTCTTCGGAACTTCCTCCTTTTCTGAGGAGGTTGCTCTTGCCTCTTTGTATCGGCTTGACTTTGAGCTTATGGAGGGAAGCATAGATCCTGGATAATTTGTAGGCATCTGCTGGGGCTGGGTTGCTTCAGAAGGGGAAGCTCTGGACTCAATGTCTTTTGCTATCTTAAACTTCAGGGTGCAATGTCCATTGGGAACTTAATGGGTTTTTATCTTCTGAACCAGTCTCTCTTGATGAAGCCATGTTCCCTTGGGATCTGCTTGCCAGATTTAGGGGGCTGAGAAAGAAGAGGAAGAACTAGTAGGTCTAAGGGAGTTGAGTTAGCTAGTCCAGGAACCACAAACTGGAAGAACAGCTGTTGATCCTGAGTGGCGTGGGGGCTGAGCCACATGCCTAAAAAGGAGGAGGGAGTAAGGTGGATTTGGCTGCTGCAGTTCTCTTCCTGGACAGCTGGAGCTGCTGTGCACTCTGCCTGCTTAACTGGGGGAGGATGTGATGGGTGCGAAGTCACCCCATAAGCAGAGACAAGAGGAGAAGGCAGCGTCAGTGCCAACAGGCCTTACTGCAGAAGGCAACATTAGTTAGGAGAACAGGGGAAGGGGGATGGGAAATCTCTATTCACCAAGGAAAAGGAGTCAGAATGGACACTGGGGAGTTAAAGCAGCTAGAGGGAGCTCTCCTTGGCAGGCATGTGGTCTGTATGGCCCCTGGAGAAGTTATCAGAAAGAAGCCCCTTTGTCAGGCCAGCGAAAGCAAAAGGTGCACACAAAAAACCTCATAAGAACTAGTCAAATGATCTATATGCCACATATACCAGTATGTATATACAAGGAGATTATTCAACACAACCCCCAGCTGTTCACCAGAAAATTAACATGCAAAGTGACAAATTAAAGAAACATACAGGAGACTTATTGAGCAAACAGCTTAGTGTCTTGCAAGGAATCAATGGGCAGAGGGAGAGGAGGCTGTTCTCTGACTAAAGCCACACAGATAAGCGGTTACAGCACATTGCTGTGTGACATGAATTCTGCTTCAACGAGTATAAACAAGGTGTTCAAATGATTTTGAGGATACTGAGCCAATGACCACACTGTAAGTATTTCATTTCAAGTGCACCCTCTGATTGCCAAGAGCCTCACTGATGCAGAATACTCCAAAGAATCACCCATTTAAACAACTCCGATAGAATCTAAATGCACACAAGGCTTTGTGTGATCTCTGCTGGAGCTTATAGTATCTAACAGCTGCGACTATGACTGTTCTAGCTAATTGCTCCCAGCAACAAAAAGAATAAACAATCACTACAGGAAGGAGACACTTTGCCAGTAAAATATTAATGCCTTTTTGAGCAGCCGGCGTTTGTCTCAAGTCTTGGTTAAAGGTACACTAATGGTAAAAAGTTTGCAAGTGGAAAAAAAATTCCATCTGAACGGCAATCTTTCCTTATTTTGAGGTTTAATACTGCTTCTTACAGGGGAAACCTTTTTGAAGAAGGCAGCTTTGCAGTGTCTGTGGACTCTATTTGCCTGATCTCTGGAAGCTTGTTCCAGATCCCCAGACCGCTTTATCCTCCGCTCAAGTGCTGTGTTCTGAACTTGGCTCTGAATTGTCCCAGGCAAGGAGCGCTGCCATCGTGATGGTTCACAGATGGAAATTTGGTCTTTAATGTAGCTGGGCTTTCATCCATTAGTTGCTTTAGCCCCTTAAACAGGCATTGGAATATGACAGAACTCCAGTGGAGGGTATCGAGCACAGGCCTGATGTGCTCAGGGCAGCCTGAGCCATAGAGAAGGTGGCAGCCACATTCTGTACTAGCTGTATGTGCTTCACATACAGTGAATCACTGTAAATAAAGTCTGGAGGTGACCAATGCACTGAGGCAGGAGCTGGGAAGTGGCTCTGTAAGGGACAGACATCATACAATGGTCTGTATGAGGAGGGGACACCTTGCCTGTCTGCCTGGGCTCACAGGGGAAGAATGAAGTAAGTGAGGGACACTGCAGCTTCAGATGTCTATTGTGTTTATTGTCCTGTGCATGATTAAGAGTATAAGTGTCAGACTATGCAAAGGATGCGTGCGTCTGCATGTGTGGATTGCTCCACAAAAGCTACATGGCCCCTGAGAAAATTAAACTGTAAACCAGAAGCGTCACACCTTTGGGGTGGAGTTCTGGGAGATGGGTGTGTTCAAGAAACTGGGGTATCTCCCATTCCCTGGGGTCGGCACTAACAGCAGAGACCTTGGGCAGGTGGGCTGGGAAGCCCCATTTCCAGGTAGGGATTTGTGACTGAGAACAGTGCCCTGGAAATATGCCCAAGAGAGGCCAAGTGGAGGAACCAGTGCTATAGCCTGCGGAGGGTCTAGAGGATACCCCAGGGGATCCAGAGCACAGAAGCTAGGATTCCCCTCATTGCAATCTTAGTGGGTGGCCAGGAAGGAGAGCTTGCTAGGATCCCTGGGAGATGCTACCTGGTCATCCAAGCTTGGTGAAGCATCGAATATGATCTCATGGCTTTACACCACTTTCAGGAATGGAGGCTGGAGGCCTTCAATGGAAGGTGATGTTGTCTTTGCTAGTTCTTTCAAAAGTTTCCCCTTTCCAACCAGCAGCACTTCAGTCTTGTTTTAATTCAGCTTGAGTCAGCTGTTCAACGAAAGAGCTAATTTCTGGTAGGCAGTCTGTCTGACACTTTGGTAGTGGCAGTGGTTGCATCATTATACCAATGACACTCATTCTCAAGTGTTTGCAGCTAAACCCCTGACATCTTGCTATCTCTGAGTGAGCGCATGTAAACACTGAGGACAAGATGGCATTATATGGACCCCTGACTGACCATACAAGATGAGGGTCTTCAGAGAATTGGAACACTTGCACATCACCACTCTGAGTTGATCAATGGTGATTATAATTTTGTACTAGTTTATTGATGTCTTGATCTTGTATTTTTGTGGATTTTTCCTCATAGAACAAGTTGAAAACCTAAAGAATTGAGTGGTCTATGGAACATACCAGCTTTGGTTGGTAGGCTCTAATCTGTGCCTGTATGAGGTGGTAGTCTCACCAGATCCTTTGTTTCTGAAGGGTACCAATTGCTTAATATTCCCATATATTAAATAGCATATTTTAAAAGCATTTTCCCTGGTATCCGATATTTAAGGGCTTTGGGGGGAGAATTTTGCTATACGCATTTCATTAAAAATCCACTTTATCTCAACAGCCTGAAAGGCAAAATGTCTTTGCATATTAGGTTGTGTAGTGGAAATGGGCATTGTGATTTCTGAGTGCACACAGGGTTTCATTAAAGTCTCCTAAAATATTAGCACATGCCAAGCGAGCCTGCTCAGCTGTTATTTCACTGTACTCAAAGCCTACTTTGTGCTTTATAGAACATATACAAAAGACAAGACCCATGATTTTTTAAAAATACACTCCATCTCCTAAATCAGTGGTTCTCAGACTTTTGTACTGGTGACCCCTTTCACATACCAAGCCTCTGAGTGTGACCTCCCCCCCTTATAAGTGAAAAACACTTTTTAATATATTTAACACCATTATAAATGCTGGAGGCAAAGCAGGGTTTGGGGTGGAGGCTGACAGCTTGCGACCATGTAATAACCTCACGACCCCCTGAGGGGGTCCCATCCCGACCCCCAGTTTGAGGGGCCCTGTCCTAAATCCTTTAGTCCCAGAAATAAGTGACCTATTTTCAAAGGGGCTAGCATCTTCCATAGACTTCAATACATTTACAAGCTAAACATCAGACATGGCAAAACACGTGAAAGCAAACAAAAGTGGGATGCGTGAGAGCACATGATTACCCTATTCAGGCATATACACTATTACGGTTATTATATCAAGGGTTAGCAACCCTTATATTTAGGTTGCCTGACACTCCTTTATAAGAGATTCTTTTGGTATTTTGAGCAGCTCACACTCTATTGTTTGCAGCAGGCCTTTGAAATATATTAGAAAGCAAGCTGTGCATAGGTGACAACGGAGGAAAGGAGAGAGCTGGGCCAGGACCAGTTCCCTCCTATTTCTCCACTGGACTCCGCATATGACACCAGCAGCCCCACATTCTGGAGTAACAGTAGAGCTATCCAGATGGCGACAGTTCCATTCTGCAGCAACCTTTGAGATTTCAAAGTTTGTTTTCTTTCCACCATGGAACGAAATCAAACCTTTTGAAACATTTTTGCAAAAATAGAAATCTGTCTGTAGACTGATGATTAGGGCACTGGCCAGGGATAAGGAAGACCCAGTTTCACATATCTGCTCTGCCTGATTCAGAACAGCGTTCTTCATCACAGATCACTCCAAGTGAGGGACTTGCAACTTCAGTAACTAATACTATTTTTGTATATGATTATATATAGACACACACTTTACAACAGCTAAAAAAAATTAACACTCAAAATGTCCCCACCTTCAAACTCTCAAAAAGGCCTTAGTCCAGTTCAGTCAAGTTTTTAATGCCAACTACTTTTGCTATATCCTTGTCTTGTTCACTTGGATTTTTTTTTTCCACGAATTGGAAAAAGTAGTTCCTCAGAGTCTGTCATACAACTGTTAAAGGGATTTTGCTCAAACTTCCCTAGCATGCCAAGAAAAGGCTACATTAAAATCATGAAGCAATAAAATTAGTTTTCTTACCTAGGATTTTATCACTCAGTCACTGAAATCCACTGAGCAGTTTGAAGATTGACAACTTTTTCCACCTTCAGCCACGAAAATGGATCCTTTTTTCACCTGGTGAATTGTACCTGTTTCTCTATTGCCAGAGAAAAGAATGAGAGGTCTAGATGGAAGAAAAACCAAGTTAGACCTTGAAACTTCAGCTGAACATACGCCCCCCGCCAAAAGAAAAACACAGATTCACTATCTCCTCTCTCATAACTATGGAAGAGGATTGTGAAGCTTTGGAAAGGATGCAAAGTCCCCATAAACACACCCATAGAACACCAGATTTCTTCCACAATTTAGTTCTATGCAAGTGGTATTTTACCACCCTGACCACATGTGATGCATATAATTGTTTTTCCAGGCTGAGAGTTTACGACAAAGAAGGTAAAGGAAACAGACTGCCTGGAGTGGAAGGCTGTATGTCTCTTGGGGAATGAAGCTGAAAGTTACGTAAGCCACAGCATCAGGAAAAAAGTGGAAGGTACAGCTGGCATGATGGAAAAAATGACTGACCTCCAAGACACCGGTAATGGCCAAAAAGAGGGCAAAAAATGTTAGCTAGAAAATACAAGCACACTTCTCTAACCCCAGTGGCCAGAAAATTGATTTAGCATAAACATATAGTGTAGTACTAAATTGATACTAAGGGACAATGGAGCATCAGATTGGGGGGGAGGGACAGGGGGAGGGAGAAGGGGAAGGGAGGTCTTTGAATGATGCTGCTTGAGCAACAGAGACATGCATGAAGCAGCAGACCAGAAGTGAAATGACACATGGCACCTAGCAATGAGACAGACACTTTCAGGAAGACAGACCATCATGAAAACAGTCTGGTAGTAAGTCCAGTATTTTTGAAAAGAACTGCAGCAGGATCATCTTCTTCCTACAGCAATACCACCAGGTTTCTAAAATGCTGCTACAAACCTCAACTATTGAATGGTTTTCTGGATTTGAGAACTAAGTCAGTATAGAGAGTAACCACATACCAGGAGATGATCGACGCCTGCTGCATAGAATCTGAATAACAGTGTCCAGTCTGGCTTAGTCAAGGGGCCCTGATGAATGAGGTCCTGAGAGACCATGCAGAACCATAATGAGCATGTGATACTGGCATCTGTTTAAGAAATCAAGGGTAGTCAAGCCAGTAAGGGATAAGGATTAATTAAGTTTGATCCTGGCTTATCTTTTTTGGGGACTCTGGCTATAAAGAACCAGCTGGGAAAACAACAAGAGCATCGACTCCTAAAAGTCTATGGCTGTCAATTCTAAGAGCAGAATTTGGTTCTCTTTTGGGCTGGATTGCAAACAGGTCCACTTGAAGGAATCACACTTCAGTGCTATCTATCTAACTGAAGATTTGTTAATACAGATGGTTGCAAAACAGGATAATTTTCCACATAAAAGTTTCATCCCCTTTTTCTTCCAAATCCAAAAATCAAAGTTCAGAAAATTTCTACCTGCTCTATTTGTGAACACAACTCTCAACCAGCTTACAGCAGCTGAGCCAGTTTGCCTGGCTATTGATCCTGAAGGAGATACATGTACATAAGAACGGCCACACTGGGTCAGACCAAAGGTCCATCTAGCCAGTATCCGATCTTCCGACAGTGGCCAATGCCAGGTGCCCCAGAGGGAATGAACAGAACAGGTAATCATCAAGGGATCCATCCCGTCGCTCATTCCCTGCTTCTGGCAAACAGAAGCTAGGGACACCATCCCTGCCCATCCTGGCTAATAGCCATTGAGGGGCCTATCCTCCATGAATTTGTCTAGTTCTTTTTTGAATCCTGTTATAGTCTTGGCCTTCACAACATCCTCTGGCAAAGGAGTTCCACAGGTTGACTGCGTTGTGTGAAGAAATACTTCTTTATTTGTTTTAAATCTGCTGCCTATTCGTTTTATTTGGTGATCCCTAGTTCTTGTGTTATGAGAAGTAGTAAACAGCACTTCCTTATCTACTTTCTCTACACCAGTCATTATTTTATAGACCTCAATCATATCTCCCCTTAACCATCTCTTTTCCAAGCTGAAAAGTCCCAGTCTTATTACTCTCTCCTCATACGGAAGCAGTTTCATATCCCTAATCATTTTTGTTGATCTTTTCCAATTCCAAGATATCTTTTTTGAGATGGGTGGCGACCACATCTGCACACAGTATTCAAGATGTGGGCATACCATGGATTTATATAGAGGCAACATGATATTTTCTGTCCTATTATCTATCCCTTTCTTAATTATTCCCAGCATTCTGTTCTCTTTTTTCACTGTCGCTGCACATTGAGTGGATGTTTTCAGAGAACTATCCACAATGACTCCAAGATCTCTTTCTTGAGAGGTAACAGCTAATTGAGACCCCATCATTTGGTATGTATAGCTGGGATTATGCTTTCCAATGTGCATTACTTTGCATTTATCAACATTAAATTTCATCTGCCATTTTGTTGCCCAGTCACTCAGTTTTGAGAGATCCTTTTGTAGCTCTTCGCAGTCTGCCTGGGTCTTAATTATCTTTAGTATTTTTGTATCATCTGCAAATTTTGCCACCTGTTTACTCCTTTTTCCAGATCATTTATGAATACATTGAATAGGACTGGTCCCAGAACAGACCCCTGGGGGACACCACTATTTACCGCTCTCCATTCTGAAAACTGACCATTTATACCTACCCTTTGTTTCCTATCTTTTAACCAGTTACCAATCCATGAAAGCACCTTCCCTCTTATTCTTTCCAGCGTTCTTCCTATCTACAGGCAAGAGCTCCATTTTTATTTTTTTTAATCAGGAAGTTTGGAAAAAGGTAGTCAACCATTAAGGGACTGTTTCTGCAACACCACCCACTCATGCTGATCAGCTGATGGCAGGTGTGTGCTGATGCCCAGGGATGGTATCAAGGAATTGCTTGAGGAAAAAACCTGAATGCTATCAAATAGCTTCAGGCAATACCATGAGGCCAAATGAAAGATTCCCTGAGATGGGATAAAGAGCTATTTCTTGGATTAGAAGAGATGAAGTCTCCACCTTGACATGAATCTTGAACACAGAGATAGAGAGGATGGACACAAAGCTCTGGATTTTTTCATCTTTGTGAACCTGAAATAAAAACAAGTTTTCTTTAGGCGGAATCACATTTATTCTTCTAAGGGAAAGGATATTTGCTAGTCATCCAGAAACTGATCTTTTCACACAGCCCTGAAGAACAGGAAAGGAAGGAAATACTAAAGGGGTTAGCTTTTGAAAGCCTATGAGAAGGCCTCGTACCAGAATCCAAAGAACTCATCTGTCTTAAATGGTACCAGTCCAGTTTAAAAAGTTCTTGAGCTTTTGTTCCTCTGGTGGACCTCATCTGACACTGTCTTACAGAAAACCCTCTCTGTGGCAGCCCTCAATATCTCGTGCTGGGAAAGGATGTTCTGGTGGATGAGAGAATGAAAGAACCACATAGGTGGATTTGGTACTTAGGTCTGGAGTGGTGACAAAATGACTGGAAGCTTTTGAGTATCTTGACAAGGAATGGTTGGACATCTTATCAAAGCCTAAACCAGACAGTCTTTTGATTTGGATTGAGATGACACCATTTCTACATATTTCTTTGAGACAGAACACTGAAGAGAAGAAAGATAATCTGGTTGACAACACAAGAGGCCGAAGCGGAAAGACAATGCCACTTTGTCCATCTCCTTTTTATTCTCCCCGTTTTGATCCCTATGGAATCTTCTGAAAGTAAAAGGAGAATCTAATCCATTTTCACTTGATATGGATATCATCCAAGCCTTCACAGCATATGAAGAAAAGGAAGACAATTCAAAGCCCCTTTTAAAAATTTTCCATCTTCCACCCTATAAAATCCTTTGTCAGACCAACCCTGTCAATTGGGATCAACATTTTTAGTGTCAGAGTGAGATCAATTATGATCAAGATGAAGGAAGGATGAGAAACATTTGTGACAGAACAGAATTTCTTATTGGACTTATTGAAAATGGACATGGTGTGGTTACATAGACCCAATTGATGGACTTCTTTGTCATGGTTGGACCACTAAGTCAGTGATTTTTCTCAAGCATACAGGGAAAAACTGATCTGCATTTCCTATGCCTCAACTTATGGGGATCCTGGGCAGGGAAAAGTTTGGTTGTTGGTTCGGTTATCTTGATGATGAATGGATCAATTCTATTGAGACCTTTGTCTTCATTAGGGAAGAACTGACCCTAATCATCCAATTCTGAGTGTTTGTCACTGGAGGAAAGTTGCTCTTCACGAGCGAAGGATGGTGGTGAACACTTCGCAAGCACAGGGGAGTTTCTCTGAAGAGGCCAGGTTTTATTGGGGTGGAGGGGGCATTTGGAGTCCTTCAGTTGAGAATCCTAGAAGGGCAGGAGAGCTCTGTCCTCAATACATAGGCAGCAGGGTGAGGAAGAGCTGTCAGAAGAGGTGGCGGACCCCCCACAACTAAGCACATCTGCATGGTTTGGATTTGCAGGAAACTAACCAAAGAGTAAGCCAGTGCAGTTGAAGGTACATGGGTGGCGCAGGTCTTGTAGATCAGGCTGATTGTTAGATTCACATGAGCTACTGAAATAGTTGATTACTTGTGGAGAACTGTCACTGAGCAGGAATATCCTGGAGGAAACTCTCAGCAGCTGGGGGGGAGGGGGGGGGAGAGAAGAGAGGAGACACCAAGGTTCTGATGTGAAGGCCCTCCCTGGAGCTCTGTAGCAACAGGAACCAGCTAATATGACAGTCTGAGGTGATCCCCACAGAGCCCACATTTATTTTCACACTGAATAACTTGAAGCTTGCTGGAGCCAAGGAAGAGCAAGAGCTACAACCAGGGAAAGTGGCCTTCAATCAGGTACTTGACTAAAAGCCACCAAAAGAAACGCATCCTAACTGACATGAATGCATCAAGATTTTGACTTCAATCTAAAAAGAGCTCCACACCAAAAGTCATCCATGCAAAGCTTTGGATTCTTACATTTAAAACGTTTGAAGTTTCTCTAGGTGCTTACACTATAAATCATCAAAAGCAGCAGCATTTCTTCCACACCTTTGTCCTATCACACCTCTTCTATTTACTAGTCAACAGACCAATACAATTTAAAAACTCCCGGCTACTTGCTGGGAGTTTAAAATTGACAGTCATTTCATCCTCTGCTCTCCACCAATGCCCCCTCAAACAGACTGGCGTTGTACCACACCCACAAGGTCAGAGACTTGTGCAGTTTCAGATGGGGGTGTGAGGAGAGCATTCCAAAGGGGTCCTCTGGCTTTTCTATGAAGGTAAATCCAGTTCAAGCGCCCCTTCCTGATCTCAACTACAGTTCTGTTTCACTAGGAAAGGGGCGATTTCTCAGGTGGGAAGGTCCCAAGCTACTGCATTTAGGAATTTTAGGTCAAAGCCAACATACCTTTAATTCCACTTGCTAGCCAGAAAATAGTGCAGAACCTGGAAAGATTTAATGTGCTCACTTCAAGAAACCACAAGTGATAATCTCTGAATTGACTGAGGTGTAGCCTCATGTACAGTACACTGCAGGAGTCCAGCTGAGAGGTTGGAAAGGAGAATTATGATGGTATTGTCTTTGTCCAAGAACAAGCTCCTGTCTAGATACAGGAAAATAAGGCAGTCTTGGTCATTGCTGCCATTTGATCATCCATCAGCTAATAAGTGTGTAGCCAAACTTGTACAAAACCTCTCAAGACACATTTTCAAGCCCTCAACCCAGCCCACCAGCACCTCAACATTATCTGGCTTGAGCTTTCACCATGCCCCAATTGCATCCGGACACTGGGAAGTGCATCTGAATGTACTCTCTGGATTGGAGGAGATGGAGGTAAAATGCTGGTATCAGTAATACACTGCATTATCAGCATTCTGAGAACACTTCAGCCTATGCCTTCCCACTGAACTCTAATGGCCTCATACACACATTCAATAGAAAAGGGTGACCATGTGGAGCTTTGTGGCACCCCTCATTACCCCATAACACCCTCTGGATCTTCCCTGTAACAAAAGGCCAAAGTTACTGGAGTACAACCCAATCCACTCCCAACAAGAACAGCAAAGCACATCAAAACCAGCTCATTAGAATAATAATAATAATAATATATGGAGATATATCTATCTCATAGAACTGGAAGGGACCCTGAAAGGTCATCGAGTCCAGCCCCCTGCCTTCACTAGCAGGACCAAATACTGATTTTGCCCCCGATCCCTAAGTGGCCCCCTCAAGGATTGAACTCACAACCCTGGGTTTAGCAGGCCAATGCTCAAACCACTGAGCTATCCCTCCCCTAATATCATTGTTCATGGTATTGAAGGCAGCTGAGAGACCGAACAATTTCAGGGCTTCTCTACACGGTGCAGCAATGCACAGCAGAGGCATGTAATTGTAGAGCACTCTAAAGTGTTGTGCCTTAAAGTGCCCCATGTAGACGCTGCAGATGCCATCTAAAAACAGTTCAGAGTGCACATTAAACAGTACTGTTTCAAACGGGACTACATCAATGTGCAATAGACACCTTTTAAAATGCGCCAACAGGGTCTACATGAGGCCAGTTAACAGTGCAACAATTTAGAGTGCTCTACAATTTACACCTCTCTGATGGGCACTGCTGCATCATGTTGACAAGGCTGCATTATGTAGCTTAATTTGTCTTTTACTACACTATGAAGTTTCATACTGGTGTTCCAGCAACAGTACAAGTGCATACAGACCAGACCCTGGCAATTTCTACACCATGTCAATCTTTGCTCTGAGCAGTGTAAAACAGCAAGATCTCATAAATATTGCCTTGTGTTTCTAGGTTTACTTAGAATTTACTGCCAGACAACATTTTGATAGCCTCAATCAAATGAACGGTTTTAGTTCAATTCTTAGAAGACCCGTGTCAATAACCACTGACCTGGACCAGCTTGCTAAGCAGGTGGGCATCTGCACTATGGGTGGATTGTTTCTTGGGCATCAGCACCTTTGCATTGCTTATCATAGAATCATAGAATACCAGGGTTGGAAGGGACCTCAGGAGATCATCTAGTCCAACCCCCTGCTCAAAGCAGGACCAATCCTCAGACAGATTTTTGCCCCAGATCCCTAAATGGCCCCTTTGAGGATTGAACTTACAACCCTGGGTTTAGCAGGCGAATGCTCAAACCGCTGAGCTATGTCTCTCTACAGTCTGCTCGGTGCGAAGCACATTGTGAAGGGGTATTACTTTTACTGGAGAGGAATGGTGGGAGAAACTGAGGGACTAAGGTGGGGGGGGGGAAGAGATGGAGTGAGATTTTGAAGGGAGAGAAAAGAGGAACGGAACAATATAGTTAAAGGAAGAGGAACGAGGCAATAGAGAATAGCAAGAGGTGCAATAGAAATTACATTGAAAACACAGAAGAGAGATCCACCAAGATCGAAAACAGGAAAAAAAAAACATGGAGCGAAGAGTAAGGTTACAACAGCAAGTGAAACAGTTAAATTTTTCAAAGATAAATGTATCATTGGAAGCAATTTCGTATATGTACTGGTTTTTAATTGCAAGAACTAATGACATGCCTTCAGAATGCATCACATCACACCAAATGGCATGTATTTTCAGACACTTCCCTTGGAAGGAACACCCAGAACCTACCTAAAAGAGTTCTAGCTCTCTGATCCTCAACAATTAACATTCTACCCTGCTCAAGACAGTGTGATTTGCTTGCACCTGCCAGCGTGGGCCAAGTCAAACTGCCACTTACGTCACAGCGAGCACCCTTACCCTCAGTCTCAGCAGAGAGACTGATTTTAACAGCTCTGGGCTGAACTGCAAGCTCTCACCCTTAGATGGTAATGAAAAAGCAGCACAGCAAAGTGGACAGGGCAGGCAGCAGACAAGTTCTATTCCCAGCTCAGCCACTGACGTGCAATATGATGTTTGCAAGTCTCTTCCATTCTTTATGCCTCCCCACCCCCACAACTTAGCTCACTGTTTACTTAGTTTGCAAGTTCTTTGGGTCAGGAACTGCCTCTTACTATGTGTTCACACAATACATAGTACAATGGGGCCTCTACTTGGTTGGGGCCTTTAGGTGTGATCTTAAAACCAGGAACATTATCTGTGAGGAAGCTTAAACTGACACTCTTTGGCAGATAAAGTGCTTCCCTTTCAGTGGGATCAGCCCATCACATTTTACAACAGTGAACTAAATATTTTTTAAACTAACTTCAGAAGTAAAGTTGGTCTGTATTCTTTGTTTATACCTAAATAAAAAAAAATTCTATTTTGGAGATACTAGAAAGTTCTGCAACAAGGCTGAGGTTGTGGAAACAAAGGTGGATACTGCAATTCTTTGTAGTGAATTTGCAACATAGATCAGTTTGAGAAAGTAACTGATCCAACCAGGTCTCTGGAGTAAAACTTTTCAGGCAGAAAATACAAGCTGTCAAATAGGCTACACAAGCAGCCTGAAGTGAAGTATGTAACCAAACTGTTTCGGTCCACCAGAATAGTGCCAATGTTAATCAAGGACAGAAAAATAAACAAACAGTCTGCCACTTGCCTTTCACTGACCACACTTCGCAACTGCATGTCACAGCACAAAGAAATTTAACATTCCAATAAAAGAAAGCTTCCTCAACCCCACATGTAATTTTTAAAAGCATGTTTGGAATTATTTTTGTCATTAAAAAAATGAGGGTCAGAGTGAAGATCACAAGGAGTAATAAGCCAATCTTGGTCTATTCTTTAAAAATATTGGTTTAAATTATTATAGGACAAACCTCAGCAGACA
>NW_020699373.1:3521478-3626610 GCF_002925995.2 Terrapene triunguis
ACAAATTGTCTTGGGAAAAAGCACAAGACCTCAGCAGATAAGTGATGTGCCTAAAGTTAAGCCTGTACTTATGTTTCATTAAAATAATTTAAACATAAGCATGTGCTTGTCTCAATGGGGGCTATATAATATTGTAATTGAAGTGGTAAAAAAAATCACTTCAGATTATAAACAGGCCAGACAAGCTAAATATAAATTTACGCATTCTTTTTAAGCCACACTGGTCTTGTCCTTGATAGAAACAAAACAAGTTTGGTCTTAATTCCCATCACAAACTGGAAAGTCAGTAAACTGTGATGCTGACTAAAGTTACATGAGACCACATCATTTATGTTCGGTTGTGAACTGATGTAATACAAATGAATTACAGAACTCCGTCGGGCCAGATTAAAATCAAATACAACTATAGAAAATTAATGAGTATCAGGGGGAAGGAGGGAAAGAGGACAGGAAGTCATGAAAAGTGGAAGTACCAGATACAAAAAAGGAAGTCAGTTACTTTCTATTCTCAGAGTAGTAGGCCACACTAACATAGAAGTTGTACTAATAGTTACCGGAAAAGCAGCAACAAGACCCCAGCAGGTTTGATAGTGTTAGACTAGACCTTAACAACGTTGTCAAAAATGAACGAATGCAAAAAGTTGCCATCTTGAAGTCATCAGTAATTTATATTTATTGGATTTTACACAGTTCCAACTCGTTACTGTTAGTAGTAATAAAATTCTAGTTATTTTTGGTAAACGCCATTCACTCTGAACGGAGAAAAAAAAAAATAGCACCTTACCATGTACTTTTAAGCACAAGTCCCAGGAAGGTGATGCCAGGAACAACTAAAATCTACGGAACAGAAGTAGAGTGGGAAACAGGACAAGTTATTCAGATTTGATTTATCCTAAGTGTAGGATTCATTCCATGCATTACCACAGTGCATCTGTCTACAGTGAACACTCCACATATGAAGCAGTGTGTTTTCATGATTAATCCTCTGTCAGCAGCCATGAAATATCACACTGGAAGCAGTCAGATGTCGTCTTGGTCATTCATTAAACAGACTGAAACAAACTATTATTTTTTCAAATGAGCTTAATAATGAGGAATTCAATGCAAAAATTAAGTTCTCTTGTAGTTCTGAGAGCTCTGTTTATTAGCAAGTTCCAGGTGATTTGTTTTATATTCTGGTATGGTTATTGGTCCAGCTACAAAGGTGCTACTATACAAGTCTGGCAAGGACAACAACTCAGACTGGAAATAAGTATACAATCTTAGCCCTGAAGGAGTTGGAACCTCATTTCTGGCAAGTGGCTTTAGTTCAGAACTTTATTTAGATTCTCTCTCATGATAGGCATAAAGTAAAACTGTAGCAATTTTATTGTTAAATGCCATTAGTCTATTGCTTTTCAACTCAACAGTGAAAGTGGTAACAAATGTTGTACATCAACTCACTATTTCTAAATATTCATAATCCATTTCAGAGCATAATCTAATATGAAAATCATGTCCCAAAAACACAGCTTAAAGATTCTGAACTTCTCCAGCACATTGGTGATAGAAGACAGCCTTCCATTCCTAGGTCATTTCAATCCCATAGCTGTTTGGCAGTCTATATGAAATGCATTTGTAGTCTCAATCCAGTTCCTAATAAACAGGCACCCACATTACAAGAAGTTACACTCAGTTAGCCATCTGAGAAAACAAATGCTTGCTTACCACTGGAAGCAGTTCTCTTCCAGACTAGAGCTTTGGCATAGAGATGGTAAGTTTGTCCCGCTGCTGGCAACTTGTGTTTCAAACATCTTCTATATAAGACTGCACATGTCAATCACCAGCACAGTTAATCTGCATTTCTTATAAGTACTAAATCCATTCTGTAAGTCTCCAAATGTTTTCCTGGATCTGACATTTTAATTGTAATTGTGATTTAATTTAAATTTTTCATATTGCAAATTAATGAACCAGGAAAGGATTTACCAGGTGTCTGCAACAGATAGTCTAGCATAAGGTGCTGAATATATACACAAACTATATTTGTCAGATATATTTAATAAATATTATACTTCAAAAGTTATTGCCCTCACAAAACAATTTTACCCACAAAACAATTTTTGCATCTCCCATCCTATTTCTCTTTTGAATACACAAAAGCTTACATCTGTTACAAAACCCATTTCTGTATAACCTCACATAGAACTTTTAAATTTGTTTAATCTAATTATTAACACCGCCAATCAGAAATACATTGCTGTGAACTTTTGAATCTGCGCTTCCCCAAACAAAACATTCTTCTGTAAAACTGCATTTATAACAACTGGCACAACTGGTTGTGTTCCCAATTGCAAACTTGCTTGTGTACATAGCCCTTTGAAATACAAGTATATAGTATTAAAACTGGTATTTGTGTAAATAGATTTCACATTATTTATGTATTAGTTTAACCTAAGCAATAGCTTCACTTAAAAATATTGGTTTGAGTGGAATATATAGAGAGTATTGAAGTTATCTTCCGATGAAAGCATGTAACTTGAAACCATAGGTTTTCCCTTTCCCCTAGTGTGAAGATTTGTCCCTGCTGGGACTTTAACTCAAAAAAGCAGCAACTCAACCACTTGAGGTTAAAAAAAAAAATTAAAAAAAAAAATCTTTATTTGCTGCCAGGCATAGAAGCTCTTGCATCCTTTTTTCAGGCCTCCAGCCACTAAAGGATGTGATTATTACATGAAAGTCAGTGTGTACACATTATTTTCGCTATAGCAGACTAAAGCTTTTTCTAGCACCATAGTTATGGATTAATGTACACAGACACCATCTATTAAGTACTAATATCTATATCTAACTCTTCCCCCCCCACACACACACACACTCAAGTAAACCCCACTTGAACACACAGAATATCAATCAAAGAAGCAGCACATTAAGAACTCACACCATATGGTTATGCATCTCAAACACAATGAGTGTAAGTGGAAAACCCAGGTGAAAGCAACTTCGGAATATAATATGAATAAGAACTGCAATGATAGGAAATTTCTGATGCTCTATTACAGATGTTGGATGTTCAGGGAATGGAAGTGAACAAAACCAGTGAGATTAGGAGAAACTCTTTATAAACAGACTAAGGGAAGAACTTTAATACTAATTGGGAACTGTCTCCACAACACATACACTAACAAGAAGAATGTTAGATTAATTAGAAATGTATAACCCTGGTTTTGGATACAGGGGACAAGAAGATTAATACTGTAAAATAAATCACTAAAATGACACTGCCTCTACATGATCAACTTAGTTTCTTTTCAGGGTTGCACTTATCCAATGTGTGCTTTTGAAATTACCTAGCTTAAATCTCTCAGCTTGCTACAAAAAAAAAAAAAAACCTCTATATATGGTTTTTACAGACTGGCTGAGTTCTGGCCTCATTTACACCAGCACAAGCTAAGAATAACTCCAGTAAAACCAATGGAGCGATTCTGGATTTACAGAGAGCAGTATTTGGCTCCACTGTTTTCACCCCTTGCTGAACAACCTGTCCACTAGAGGAAAACCTTTCACCCAATGAGAAAGCATAGCCATTAAAGCAGAGGAAAAAGTTAAAAAGATCTGCTCGTCAGACTGTCTTCCCTTCAACTTTGTTTATTGATGTACTGAACATGAAAAAGTACAAAGGATCCAAACACAAAAGAAAACATGTACAGCCTCTTAAATACTAAACAGAATATATTTTCTATTCCAACAGATGTGAAGTAATACTGTACAACTTCAAATAAATACCAGCCTTACATTTTATTAAGTGCTCTGATAAACACTGTAAAGTGAAGCCCAATTTACATGCCTTCTCATCAATGCCTTTGTTTGCTACAGTAGTATAGGAAAGAAGCATGTAGCTACTGTTTTCCCCATATTGGAAAGTTTTTATTTTCTAAAGTATATACAACTTTTAATGCAGAGGATTAGCTTCAACGATCTAAGTGCACCTAAGAATGAGAGAGTGCTCAGGAAGTCAATTGAGTTTTGAATAGCATTGAGTGGGTCAGCATGAAAACTCGCTTATTCACTTTAGCACGCGCTTCACAGTATATGTACTGTACTATACTGAAAAATTTATAACTACAGTCTAAAAGAAGAAGAACCAAAAGCAACTGCAAAGATAATGTACAACTATGTTATGCATAGCACATTGCTTGTTCTAAGGGGAAGCATATGAGCATCTCAGTTTATACAAAAAGCAGGACGTAACTATATAGTTGTCAGTGCATCCTGGTGAAGGCATTATAGCCCTCAGCTTTTTAAAAAATTTATTATAAGCTAGATGCTAATCAGAAAATATTTTGTATTTTTTCTTAAATTTCTTCAATACATGGTAAAGACTTTTATTTCCCCAAATAGTGATTTAAGCATCATACAAAGTTAAATTTAATAGTATACAGGTATTTATGATTTTTGTATGAAAAATGTAAGGAAATTTGTTCAAATCCTATGGTTATACTCATTTTTACCACAAACATATTTATAAACAAAAATGTAGCATCACCATAAACAGCTGAAGCTAGACTATCTACAGACAAAATTAGCAACAAATCTGATGCACTGTAAATTCAAGTCCTCAGGACAATGAAAATGAATAAGCAGACCTCAAGTAACAATGTTAATGCCATTTACAAAGGAAAAAACTCATACGAAAACATTCAAAATCTGAACATCACTTGGCAATGTAAGTCAAAAATAAACCAAAACCAAAATTAGCTGAAAGGTTCATAAACGCAAGGTCTTATTTACATTACACAAAGCTCAGGTGTTAGCCTTGAACGTAACTTTCAAAATACTTTCAATTATATCCAACTCAGACTGCTTTTGCTGATTTGCTGAAGTGCAAATCATGTGCAACGTCTTTTCTTAAGACAAAACAATTCTTCAAACAATACTGCAAGTACATCACTAAACACCATGAGCTCTATCTGAAGGGAATTCTTTAGGAAGAACAGATTTTTTTTTCCCCCATCTCTCGGTAATTTAAATTTCTTGCCTGCTCATATATTTTTTTTTTAAATTTTCATTTGTTTCAAAATCACAAATTAATGTGAGCCACCTATCACATAATAACCAGGATGATCAGAGATTTCACTGATGATTACAAAAATGAAACCAACAGTGTTTCCCATTGATTCTACTTCTTAATACAAAGGTCTCAAAAGTATTTCTACATCATAAATCTTTCTAAATTTTCCCCCAACCATTGCAAATTTCCTGGTAAGTTTTAAAAGCTCACTAGGTGTCATATGAAGAGATTTCTCAAAGTATTCAAGTCAAAATATTTGTTCCAGGACCAGTAAAAAGTTTCTCCAAATTTTTCTTTTTTATAAAAATAGATGCTTTTTTTAAACCCACATCAAAGAGGCTCTTATCTCTTTGGCAAGGTACTGCTTTACGAAAAGTTCTCCAGTATTCTTACAATAAGCTTTTATTATAATGTACCCCCCATCCCCAACCCAAATCATAATTACAAAATAAATACTGTTTATAACTTTATAAATAAAATGTAAACTTCAAAATACTTTTCTTGAACAGACAAAACAGCAATGCATTAAATGTAAATTAAACACAAAGCTAATCAGGAAAACACAACATAAAACAACCAAGTTAGGGATTACAACACAAAGCCTCAATATTTACTCACAGGTTCAAGGCAGTTATGTAAAAAGAAAAGAAACTTCTTCCCTTAGCTGAAACATTTTAAAAGGTCCACCTTCTTCAAAGAAGGCAATAGAATGCATTGTGACAGGTAAAAACCCTGTACCTCTTGTCCATATTCAAACATAAAAGATATTTAAGAAGTTTTAATTCAAATACTAGCAATAAAAAAATCTCACATATTCTTAGGATGCTAAGTAGTCATTTTATCCCCATTTCAACACTGACTTACAAAGACATTGACTAATGTATAAAGTTTCTCTTAACTTGCCTTTGTTGTATAGTTTTCATATATAAATGGATTGAGGATAACTCATTAGGCTTTGTGCGTTTTGTTTGTTTTAAAGGAGACCTGCAAGACTCTGTCCCCAAGACGGTATCCATTCAGGCTGGCTATTGCCATGGCTGCCTCATCATAGTTTGTCATAGTCACAAATCCAAAACCTTTGCACTTGTTTGTGTTAAAGTCACGGATGACCTTCACGTTGGTTACTGCTCCGAAGGGTCCAAACATTTGCCACAGAATGCTCTCATCTGCATCAGGTGCCAAATTGTACACAAAAATGCACCATCCTGTTCCTGCATGTCCAGGGATATTAATTCCGGCCAAACTGGTCATTCCATCAATGGTCATTGGTGAAAACCTACTAAACAATGTGGGAAACAAAGAATCAAGAATAAGAATAAAAGAGGGGCTGTTTACAGTCAGTTCCCCCCAAAGCTATTTTTTTAAGCAAACAGACTATTTACAGTTTGCATGAACATTCCAACCAAATTAAATTTAACATTGTAAATTACATTCAAAGTGTACAGAGATTATGCACAATACTGAATGGCACTACACAAGTGAGGAACAGTGTCTGGCTAGAAGAAATAAACATTTAAAAAAAGAAAAACCATGCCAAAAACTTATGAGGATTAATGATAAAAAAACTCAAGAGGAATTCCATGGAATAGATACAAGAGGTTTTCCCTTTAGTGAACGATGGACTGAAATGAAAACAGTTTCAGTTGAACATCTTGACATGCAAAAGGAACCCAACATAAACCTTAAGGGAAAAAATGGTATTTACAATACTCAAATACTTTCTCTAAAGAACTAGTTTGTTGGAAAGTTATTATCAACCTAATATGATTCTTTATTACCTCTTTACTCCATAAGCCATATTGAGCAGATTGTCCAACCTGCAAAACATTTAGCAAAGTATTCAGTCTCTGGATTTTTTCCTATTCTTCTAAGGAAACTCAGTATATTATTGCCAGTTTCCTTGAACTGTATTCCACAGAATGTGTCTGCGAAGTCTGAAAGCTGCTAAGAACTGTGACATACCTTACCATACATGACGGGGTTACTGCACACATGCTCACATTTCCATCAGGTAGTCATGTGTGGAAACAAGTTTCCAGTCTCCAGATTAGTATAAAAAGCAGTCACCAGTGACCACAAGCTCACTGGAGTTCTCCAGAAAAATCAGCTTTCATACAAGATTCAGCTCTTATTGAGTGACACTGATACTATGTTGATGGGGAGCATAGACGTACCCAGATCAGTGTATATTTCTCTATTATTGACAGTTAGGAGTAGACTTATCTCAAATTATAGAAATAAAAACATGAGACTATAGAACAATTTTAATTCCACTGTTCTTGTCTTACTGAAAATTTATTTCCAGCGTAGTAAGGCAGACTTGCCATTAGCTTTACAATTTTTCCCCAGAACTTGTTAAGTAGCGGTGTTAATTCCTTCTTGCCCAGCTGCAAATCTTTTGATAAGTGGAATGCAACAAAGGCGAGGATGCCAGAGCATCCTTGAAGATTTAAAACTTATGAATTAACATCTAACCATGTGTTTCTCAAACAGTGAGGCTCCATGGAGAGACTCCAACTTCCTTCTGGGAAAACTCATGCATGCCAAGGGGGGAAAAAAACCCAGAACATTCCCTCTCTTACTTTAGTGTTTAGGACTCTACAAAATATGAATTGCCTGTACATTCAGTAAAAAGGGAGTGGTTTATTTTATGCTGAGAGAGATGTTAAAAATCAGCCAAACGAGAAAAAAAAAAAAAAAAAAAGTACCTGTCCTAGTTCACATTAGGACATCCACCCACAGTGCTCTCTTTTTAATAAGACGACCAAAAGAGATGCTTATATTGGGAAGTGCCTGAATAATGCTTATACCTCAGGCAGAAAGGCAATAAAATGTTTTGTATCAACATCTCATTGAACACCTATTTAAAGGGAGGATGAAGGTAGGGAACTACCCTCAAAGGGCAAAATGGGATTTCCCCTCCCAATGTACATTCAATAATTTTTTTCTGAGACGGTCAATGAGCACCATTTATGAAGGTGTTTTGTGATGGGATCATATCGAATAGAACATGGACTGAGATCACCAAAGCTTGTCATGTCATGCTACTGAACAGTCAAATTGCAATGTTTCAGTGTCTACTCACTTGAGTTGACTGAACCTGTAATCTAAACGTGAAATCTCAATTAATCTAGAGTCATTTATTCCCGACACAGGGTATTGTATTTGAGCTGCCTTAAGAAAAAATGGGAGTCCCAAAGAAACCTACCCCATGAGTGCTGTTCCTGAATGGTAAGAAATCTGAAATACTGTCACGTATGTTATATAGTTTTCTGAAAACTTTAGAAAAATCAGTATACTCCAAGCTTCTTCACTGCAATACATGGAGCTATGATCTTCCTAGAATATATTAGTCAAACTACTTTTAAGAAAGATTATTACAGATGCAAAACTTTGTCCGTTTATTTTTATTTTTTTTTGGTAATAAAACCAACTTAATACAGCAGTTGAAGAGCAACAGCAGGCATCTCCTAGTAGGTATTATAATGGGAAAGAAAAGGAGGCTCGTTGCTTGCTGTAACTCAAAGCTAAGCTCAGAACTGAACAAATAAAACTAAATAATATTTTCTAACTATGAAGACTAGATCCAAGTTCCCTTCAAAATAATAAATTTCACTATTACGTCACCGCAGTTTGATTTCCTATTTCCAATTTTCAGTAACCCAGAAATTCTGATCATCAAACATTGCTATAATTTATATAGTTTTCTAAAGCACAAAATTAAACGAGTAGCATAATTAAAAAATTATTTTAATTTCAAACAAAGCTACAGCCACTTCTGGCGAGGATAGGCTTTTTAACATGCAATATGATAGAGAGTTTGTAGTTTTTTGCCCACTCAGTACTTACCCAAGAACCACTAGTCATGAACTAGCATTTTGTGATCATGCTTGCTTTAATTTATGACTGGTACACCAGTAAAACCAAAGGACACCACAATTAAGTACTTTATATTCATTAGTGTCCCTTCCCCACTTATATTTCCTGTACAATACACTTCTCCCACCCTTTTATCGTACTGTGAAGTGTTTTAAAATGAACTTACAAAACAACCAAGCCAAGTTTTCCAAACATGGGCACCTAAACAGTTTAAATTTCAGAAGCATTTGACACTCACCTCCTATGTATTTCTACTGAGAGCTGAAAGTGCTCAGCACATCTGAAACCCAGGCCAATTATTTGAGTGCCTTAAACTTAGGTACAAAAGTTTAAAAAACTGCTCTAAACCTTTAAAAAAAGTCAATATATTAAGGCCGAATTTTAAACTGATATTTAATGTTGATAGAATTTTTCTATGATAACTAAGTTAGGAACAAATTTAAGGTCAACCCTCAGTAGGCATCATCTCACTGAAGGAAAGAAATTTACCACATAAGGTCTGCTCTACATTAAGATGTTGTATTGGTATAACTACATAGGCTAAAAACATCACACCTTTTAGCCAATATATTGTTATAATTGTGTTCATACTAGGGGGCTGTATTATATGCATGAATAACCAGTATAAAGCTAGCTTATACCAGTGTAGCTTATTCTCCTTCCTGTGCAGGAATAAAGCCACACTGTTATAAGCACATTTATACCAGAATAACTGCATCCACCTGAGGGGGTTTGTCCCAGTATAGCTACACAGCTGTAGTTAGAGCAGTATTACTTGTTTGTGCAGACATGGCCGTAGTAAGAATTCATGCACTGGTGAGCTTGACTTAAACTGAGTTACAGGCTCTGGATTCTACAGTGCTCCAGACTGGAAATTCAGTGAGAGTTTCGGATTAAATTTAAAAACAAAGGGACAAGATTTTCAAGAGTGATTTTGGATGCCTTGTTTTCTGGGTACTCAACACAACAGTTCAGAAGGGCCTGATAAGACAATCAGTAGAACAGAATTTCCCTTGTGTTCTTCAATTTGAAAATTTAATTAAATTTTATGTTGGCCATACATTTTCAGGATACCACCAAATTATTTATCAAAACCCATGTAACTGCACAGCAGAAGCTATTTGAGGGAAGTTTGAGAGATATTGGGGATTATGGAACCAACATATTAGCTAGATGTTTCTCGTGAAGTAATCAACAAATGAAATAAGAAGAGCTTATATACTATAATTATGTCTGCTATACAAGCCATAAGATACATAGAATGGATGTAAAATTATGACAGTTTGAAAGTTAACACCCTATTGACAAGACAGCATGTTCAGGAGGAATGAGTCAGAAGGCCCCAAATTCTAACCCTGCCTCTGCCATTGATTCATTGTGTGGCCTTTAGCCAGTAATTTCACTTTTCTGCCTCACCTTCCCCACCTGTAAAAATGGGGAAGACCATACTTATCCAGCTAACTCAGAGCTTGTGAGATTCAATTAGTTAGTGTCTATAGAGTGTTTTGAACACAAAATATTACAAAAAATATTATGCCTTATTGTTGGGTTTGATAGGAATGAATATTTCCCTCACAGCAATTGTTTCAGGCTGCTTTCAGACACAAGCAGACATCACTGCATCTGTTTGCACTCTTTCTGCAACCATATCAACTAGGAAGAGTATTTTATATTAAACCTGCAAAATTATGTTCCAGGATATAAGAACAGGATAAATTCCATAGCTGTGGAACACATGGGGTCCTTTAGGGAATAGTAATAGCCGGCATTTCCCTATTATTCACATAACTAGATGAAAAGACTGGGACAGACACCATGATCACTATTCAAAAGCAAGGACTTACAGATACTACACGACTGGTATTAGAGATACTTCAGTTATAATGGCTATAATAAGAAAATAGACTTTTTAATGGAAACAACTATCTAAAATAGGAGTGACTTGGGACTTTGATGGCCAATCTTACCAGAAGGTGCTGAATGCCACAACAGAGGCCTGACAGAGGCCTTGACAGCAAGAGTTATTTACCTCTGTTTTCAGGTCCGCAAAACAACTCCCCCATGATCTTACTTCAGTACAGTGCATTCTGGGATGTGTCGTCTTAGCAGTGCAATTTCCACTCCTGCAGTCAGCACTGGAGCAGGCAGTCTGCATATGGAAAAAGGGCAAGTCTATTTTTATTCAATATTCAGCGGTTTTCTGCAGCTTAATAATCTTTTTATACCCTAGTTAAGGAAATCCACTGAATACTGAATTAAACCAGTTACCCTTTCCCCTAAGACAGACTGCCTGGTCAGCACTGGAGCATTACTGGGCAGGGGGGCACTTCATGTCACCAGCACTGAATGCCAAGAGGTTGTGGAGCTGTGTGACTGTAGTCGCTGGTGAGCTGCTTAGCAGAGATGTAAATAAACATTAAGAACGTCTGCCAAAAATGTGGTCTATGATGTTTGTTTGGGCATTCAGCCTTCTAGTGAGTGTGGCCAGCTTGCAGCTTTTGTAACTGTGTGCACACTTTTCAAGGAGATATCCGCTGATCCAGTTTTTACTTAGAGAGAACAGACTGTTTTTACTGTATATTTAAGCTTTTCAATGTTTAATGCATTCTAGTCACACACCCCAGGAAAATAAAAAAAGCAAAAATCACTGAAAGAAAAAAAAACCATCGGGTTTATGAATGTAGATAATACAGTATTTGTTTCACTCTTCTCACCATCTGTCCTTTTCGATACACTAAATATCACTGAGAAACATTTATGGCTGTAAACTCAAAAGCATGGGAAAAAAAGATGCACAAAAAAATACACACCACACAAGATATGTGGCAACATTAAGTGTAGGGTCAAACAAGGAGATATACGGCATGCAGAATTAAGATCTCTTAACTAGAAACAAAAAAGTAAGTGAAAGGTAGGATGGGGGGGTTGTGTTTTGGCTCTGGCACACCATATGGCCAAGGAGGAAGTTAAATTGTCTAAACCAACGTTAACTGAATTGACTTGCTTATGAAGTCAATAGTACTCTAAGAAATTAAAAGTAACTTTAAAAATCATGATTCTCTAGTGATGCCGGCTTGGGAAAAAAATATCCTGGCTTAACATTAAATGTTGCTAATTAAATAGTTTACTAGATATTTAGACTCTGGTCTGGTTAGATGACAGTGCTTTCTAAAACAAATTGTTCTGCACCATGCATTTGAAAGACTTTCAAAAATATGAAGTCTCTTATGAAGGGCGGGGAGGGAGCTCACTTCAGGAGGAAACTGAAATGGGTAGGCCCATGGGAATTCCAGAATTCAATGGTTCAGCCATAAACGTAACGTATTTGACTTACCTAAAGCGTTGAGCCTGCTGAGCTAGAGGTCCTGGATACCTTCTGTTTGGAGACTGATACAGCTGGGAAAGGATGGCCTGATTGGTTTTTTGGCTTGGATTGTTAGCAAACTTTACGGTGATTGGCTCTGTGGCACCTGGAGGCTTCTGCCCATTCAAACCTTTGATCGCTTCTTCTGCCTCAATCCGCTTGTCAAATCGGATGAATCCTACACCTCTTGATACCCCTGCATAGAGCAAAAGAAGCACACGTTGATTCATTAATTCAGGAGACTTGTAGAATGCCCAACATTAGGAAGATTAAATGTAAGTTTACAGGTTACTATAAACAAGGAACTTCCAGCAGCAGAGATTCAGTTCTGGTAACTAGTACAAAATGTGAGACTTTTCTAATCCTATCAATTACAAATACAACAGGCCACACAGTACATCTGAGGCCAGTTTGTATGCAAAGGAGATTGGGGAGGGGAAGGGAATTCTAGCTGTGACAGGATTCAAGCAGTTGGGGGGGGGGGGAATTCTGAAGTAATGTCAGTTGATTCCAGACCAGGGGTGGGAAAACTTTTTGGCCTGAGGGCCACATCGGGTTTCCAGAATTGTATGGAGGGCTGGTTAGGGGAGACTGTGCCTCCCCAAACAGCCAGGTGTGGCCTGGCCCCCGATCTAACCCCCCGCCCCGCTTCTCGCTCCCTGACAGCCCACCCCGGGACTCCTGCCCCATCCACCCCAACCCCCTGTTCCCTGTCCCCTGATCACCCCCGGAACCCCCACCCCACCCAATCCCCTCCCCTGGGACCCCTGCCTCATCCGACCACCCAGGGGTGCACTGGAGAAAGGATGCCTACAATAATTGTGCCATGTTCAAGACTGAAGTACAGATTCTGGGTTGCAACAATGGGAATTTCTGCTATTTTAATATTCAGTGTTCATGTTCCTATAAACTTGATGCATGATTTCAATATTTCACTGCACAGCATTTTATCTCCCTCAACAAAAGCCTATTTCCAGCTTTCCTTGTCTATAGATTATTTAAGATATATATTGGGGAAGGGAAGCGGCGAGATGGAAACATTTGGTGCGGGCAGGAAGCAAGGAGAGTACTAATAGTAAAAAGAGGGAAGGTCTAAGGAGCACATTAAACCTCAAACAAGTGGCTTAAAATGAATTTAGTTTACTTGGACAAATTAACGTGAATGGGAGGAAAACTGCAATTATTCATAGGCCTATTGCATTTTGTTTCATCAGTGAAAGGACAAGGAAAAGTTAGAAGTTTGCCCACAAGCTCTTTTTGAAATTATTTTTAAGGAAAAAAATATTCTATTAACAATGACAACTTAACATCAAAATGGCAAGGAACAAGAGTAAGGAAGTTTAAAGAGCTGAATGTCACAGGCTCAACTTTGCATTTCTTATCTGTCAGTTTGTGTCACAACATTATTATTTAGATCATTTTGAATCTAACTCTTCCCTTTACCTTTAGAATAGTGTGAAAAAAATACTTAAAAGGCTGCACAATACTTCTCTAGGATGAAAAACAGTTCTTACATTAATTCATATGAGAATGTGTATTTAGGGTCTTCTACCCACTGTATTTAGGGTGTACTACACACTATATATTTATAGATTTTACAAGTCTATTCACCTGTTTGTTTTGGTACCAGATCATACATGCTATTTGCACATGAATACTCATGAGAAATGTAATGAGTATTTAGTGGATTGTTTTTAGGGCTTGGGACTGGGAAACTGCATATTCTAATTCTGGCTCTACCACAAAATTGGTGTTTCACTTGGGCAGATTGCAACACGCAGTTTTTCCAGCTATAGAATACCTACATGCAATTGCTAACTAATTATCGATAAGTTTGCACAAACTATTAGACATAAAACATACTAAATTTGGTGTTAGAACTTTGTTGAAAGCATGAGTTTACTTTTCTTTTATAGCTAATTTTATATCCTGTTTAGAGAACAAATTAGAAAGGTCAAAAATGTTTCTTTCCCACAATTTTGTCAAACTACACTGACATTACAGTTGGAATTTCCATCCACCAAACTGACACTATGGGGGTCAATGGGATTAGAAAGGAAAAAAAAGACTTGAAATGGTCAGGGGAACGAAAGGGACTGAAAGGTTTTTGAGAGGAGAATCCTTCTCTATGCCCCAGCCCTTGTTGTACATTGTTTAAATACAGTCCGTGAAAACGTCTCCTTTTTTATTTGATATTCTGTGCCACCCTTTAAAGAACAACTTTGGTGTAGGCAGAAGATATACTACTTCCGAAATTCAAGTCAGCCAGTTGAACTGTCATGAGTATACAGAAAAATTACGCATACTATCCAAATCCGACTAGTAAAAAGATGCCATTGGACATTTTGTGCCATCCAGCCTGTATCGGAGGTACATGCTAAAAAAAGTATCTAACCTACCAGAGTTCCTAGTTTGCTTTTAGTCTGTGCTAGCACTGCTAAGGAGCTGATAAATTCTGTACGAAGGATCTCAAAGTTCATATTCTTCTTTGTGCCCACAGTAGACAATGCAACCTTGAAAACAGTCTTAACAGCAATTACCAGTTCGGGTCTTGTGTAATCCTAGCCTGAGAGAACTAGCTGTGCATTACTGCATAAAATTTTGCTTTTTATAAAAAGATTGTTTATTAGCATTTTATAAGGAGCATAGGGACCATTTTCACGCAGCAGCTTGGAAATGAAGATTATAGCAGCTGTAAATTTATTACAAGCCATGAAACAGGCTTCAAACCTGCACCTTCAGGGTAGAAATGACTCAGGCTGGCTCACTACACTCCACAATCTATTTTTGTCCATGCATATTTATGAACAATTCCAGCAGCAAATTGTATTTTCTGGCCCACATATACCTTTGATATGTTCTGGAGGCAAGTCTGCTGCCTTGGAAGGTGGAATATTTCACAACCTGCCAGTCTGAGAAAGTGAAAGAGGCAGTGCAGAGCAGCTGCCTACTTACCAGTGACTTGGTCAACTAGAATACGAGAAGTAATAATGCGTCCATATTGAGAAAAGAGCTGCTCCAGTTCCTTCTGGGTCATTGTTTTTGGAAGTCCACTGACGTACAAATTTGCATCTCTGATAGAAGCTGAACTTGGTCGCGCATAGGAAACCTTGGGAAAGGGAGGGTAATTTATTTTATTTTATTTTTAAAAAACTACTCAGACCATGACTGAAATGGGACAAAAAAAATTGCGCCTCCCACTTATTCAAGTGACTACAAGGTAATTACAAAAATACTGCTCAGTGAGCTAAAACTTATTTTCAAATGTTGCCTTAAGTGTCAAATAATCAAAAGAGCACCACAAGGCAAAGGAATAGGGTTTATTGAGTATCCCAGCCAGTTAAGTTGCAATTTAAAGCCGTATTCCAGAGTAAAGGAGAAGAGTTGTGTGTGTGAATAGACACTTAAGCCGGATGTTGGAATAAAAGTGCTCTTTTGACACTAGTTTAAGCCCTTTAGTGATAAGATTAAAACAGATAAATATCCTATCTATTTCTTTATCAGAAAAATCTGTTCTATTTTTATCCATTCAGTTCAATCTCCCTACACACTAAAAATGCAAGAATTAAAGTTGCTTTGAGTTCAATGCCATAGATGCCTTAAGAAAGGCAATCCAACACATTGGCAGCTTTGCTACTCCAGTATTGAAGGTGTTGCCCTGCTCCTCTTGCACATTTGTCTGACTCCCCCAAATAAAATACAATCATTCCTAAATGTCAGAACTAGATAAACAGGGCTAAAACTGCTAAATTTTATAACTCTATTTTTAAGAATAAGTAGCCAGGGTGGGCGTATACCATACTAGTTTTTTGCACATTTTGAAACAATGCTAGGGTCCCACAACCAAATCTGATAGTCTAAATTCTCCAGATTCTCTTGGACATCAGATATTGGGAAACTCTAGCCAGTTACTTTAAGAAGGGCTACTCAAGACACCTACTACAATGGGGATAAACATTTCTGCCAAGGTTTTCAGGACTATGGCCTAAAATCAGGCTCCTAAATCCTTAAGCCCTTAAAGAAGCAGCCTGATTTCCCAACATGCTAAGAATCCAGCACTCCCATTGAAATCAACATAGCTGAACTGTCACCTTTATTGCTAAAAATCACATTAAAATCAAAAGTCTGTACAAACAGGGCACGAGGGGCAGAATGTATCATTTGGCACCTTTCCATTTAGGGTGCCTAGAGAGGTTACATTTTATCAATCTGGATGTTCATTTCCTCCCCCCCACCCGTTATTTGACATTTATCCAATCCCCTCCCCCCCAAAAAACCAACTTTATTTCCATACAGCCCAGGATCTCTGTGACAAGACTACAAACACAGCTACTCATTAGGTATCATAAATCAATGATTTTTAAAGTGCCCACTAGGAGCTAGACTACAAGGGAGACTTTAAGTAACACTACCAGCACCTCAGTCAAGTGGAAGTAATTAAATAGTAGTCTCATTTTGGCATATAGAAAGCAGTCACATTTTGCCAGCTAGCTGGAACCAGCAGCAGTAAGCTTAACTTTTATTAAAATCAAAATAAAACATTTCACTGATACTTTGGTCAGTTACTATACCACCAAATGAAACAGTTTGTCCATTTGCATTGGTGAGGGCAAGCCTGCCAGCAGAAATTTAAAAGCAGATTTTGTTAAATTGTAGCATTAGCTTTCCATTCTTGTCACCCAATAACCTCCATAGTGATAAAAATCCCTATCGCAGTGGTTCTCAAACTTTTTTTCACGGTCCACTTGAAAACTGCGGAGGGTCTCGGCGGACCACTTAATGATCTTGCCAAATGTTTGTACCGCTAAGTATTGTAAAGCGCTTTGGATAAAAGCACTATATAAAAAAACTCCTTAATAATTAACTTTTTTTGTTCTACAAATAAAAGCACACAACTCATTTTAATATCAGTAGTCTACCTTTCGAATGCGATGGATGTGCCCTCTCCTCCCTGCCGCGACAGTCCCCAAGCTGGGGCTGGGAAGGAGGGCCGTCTCTCCACGGCAACCACAGCCCTGGAGCTGGGGAAAGTCACCTTTCTCTGGCCGCCGCAGCCCTGCATGTCCCAAATTCCCCCCACCCCCTCTTCTCACCCCACTGCCCCCTCCCACTTACCCCCTATTCTCCCCAAGGCCACCACATCACCTTACATGTGCGTCTTCTCCAGGCACCTAATTAGTGGAGCCACACCTGCATGGCTCTACTAATTAGGTGGGTGGCCCTTTATTTTCTCTTGTGCGGCTGCCCAGGCGTGCACCTTAGAGGGAACTATCCACGGACCACCTGAATGGAGCTCACGGATCACTGGTGGTCCATGGACCACAGTTTGAGAACCTCTGCCCTATCGTGTGTCCATGTAGGACTACTTTCAGGCATCTCCTACTGCACCGAGTATTTATTGCTAGACATTTCACATGGGGAAAATGTCTAGAATGTCTGTAGTCCTGTAACCTGTGCTAGTAAGCTAATCGAATGGCATCAAGGCTACAGTAGTAAAAATCGATTACGATCATGTCACAGTATTAGGTAAGGTAAGTTATCCACGGCATTGGTAGAAATTTTACCAAACCATTTTACAAATGTTTTAAACTAGACCAACACAAGAGCAGAGATGAGAAGGTAGGGTAACAGGCACTTCAAGCACAGGATGTTCATTTCACACATTGCAGAATTCTCGTTTCTTAACAGCCTCACATAGGGCAGATGAAAAATTTAAGAAGTTGCTATGGAAAGGCAAAATTTATTTCCTATCTGTAATTCTGTTCCCCTCCTATTGATTCACTAAGCAGTACAGGAGTCAACTTTATCCATTTTAGAGGAATGGAGGCATGTTTTTTATTTTGGGGTGAGAAGGACACGACTGAAGTATCGTATATACTCGATCATAAGCCGGTTAGTTTATAAGCCAATCCCCACCCCCTAAGATGGATAAGTAAAAATGGAAATTTTTTATAACCCATTCAGAAGCCAACCCTATAATTCAGGGGTCAGCAAACTATGGCTCCCCGGCCATTAAGATAAGCCACTGGTGATACAAGATGGTTTGTTTACCTTGAGTAGCCGCAGGCACGGAGGTAAACCTAAATAAACAAAGTGTCCTAGCGCCAGCTGCTAACCCTGACAGGCTGGGACAGCAACTGGTAGGGAAATTTGTTTGGGGGGAGAAGCTGGGAGTCAGGGGGAGTAACTCCTGTGACCACCCCCAACGTGACCCCACCACTAGCCCTGGACCCCCAAACTCTCCCCATCCCATCCCTTCCCACCTTATCTGGGGAGGGCCAAGGGAGGATGTCTCTGACCTGGCTGGAGCTGCTCCGGCAGGCTGGGCAGCGCAGCTGCAGCATGTTCCAGCGGGCTGGGCTGGGCGGCGCGGCCACAGCCTGCTCCAGCGCCCGGGCAGCACGGCCACAGCCTGCTCTGGGGAGGTAACACCGAGTGACCCAGGCATAAGCTACTACAGGGCTGACTTCTGGAGGCTGTAGAGAGGATGGAAGAATAGCTCATAGGGGACTCAACTGTTTCAATAATCTCAGGCCAGCAGGGAGCCAGGCAGATGGACCCCAAAGGAGTCCGAGCGGGAGTCCAGTTTACAGCCAAGGAGTAGGGGATTGAGTTGTCTAAGCTGGCCAGCCTGTAGAAGAGCACAATAGCCAAAGCTCAGAGAAGTAGGGGCAATGAATTGCTGAAGCTAGGTACAAGCTTCCTTTGCACATATTTGGGGGGTGAGAAAGAGGTGATGGCCTGGAACACATAATGGGATCCAAGACCCAGAGAGTGGGGACAGGCTGCCTGGAAAGCACTGCAAAAACAAAAAAATTGTGAGAAGCAAATCACTGTTGTAAACACACTGATGAATTTTACATCTATGAGAATTTTCAGCTGTGAATCCCAGCTCTGAGAACACATGGAGAGGGAGAATGGTAATGAAGGGCCTTTTGTGACTATAGAGTGAATTAACTTTGCTAAGGAATTCAGTCCCTTTGTGCTGAGGTGCACTCCTGGCCCCGAGTCAGTAATGGACTGACAAAAGGTACTATTAGCTGTGTTGCCTTATTGGGACACTTCAGCCCCAATTTGATGTTTCTCCTTTGTCACTAGATGAGGGAATCCCATGCTAAACTAAACATCTACAATACTAGGCATATACAGAGACGCTCTATCCAAAGTAGTGGCTCCATACCAAGTTTAAAATTACAGGTGAAAAACAAAGTTTTGCCTCTCGCCTGCATTGGATCCATTGCTCTAGACAGACACCAGCCCTCACAGGAAGTAGCAAGCAGTGACACATCCATACACAATGTAGGGAAAGAGTAATAAAATAGTCTAACACAAGATAAGTCACTACAAATAAAGGAAAGAGGTGACTATAGGTCAGATATCTCCCACCGAGAGGTTTCTACAAACCATAATTAGCCCAACATTTATAAATATGCTGTTAAGTCTATTCAATTAGCTTTGAATTCCAGATATTTCTACGTCTCTATAAATAGACATTCTTTAATTGTTTATCTACTGCCTGAACCATGGAGAATGACAACTCAATTTTGTACTGCTTAAAAAAATATATATATATGCATTGAAGACCAGGCAGCACTTTTGCACGTACAGTTAACAGCTGATATTTCTCCATCCAAGACACTGCACAGTGCCCCAATGTTTGTACTCAGATTTGTTTGTAGGATCTGGCGAAAAGCAGAATGGCATTATTGCTTCCAAAACAACAACAACAAAATCACTAATAGCAGCCCTAAGGCAATGGCCTCCCTGCTTGCGACCTCCTTGGTAATCCTGGGAGGGGATGTAACTTAGCGTCAGATGCTAGAACTGCCTTTGGCTGACACCCCTCTCTTCTCCCAACATCCTCAATTCACATTGTGCCATCAGGAGGCAACTAAGCTGCTGGCTACAGGAGTAGGTAGGGGGAGGAAAGGTAGGAATAAACACTGGGTGAATAGAAAGGGGGATTTCTAATGCTAACGGCATCTGTTTCAAGCCTACACTTCATGCTTTCCAAGTGTGAGCGAAAAAAATGGAGGTAAACTAGTTTAATAGGAGAAAGGAATCCCATACATACGGCTCAGAGAGAGGGAAGAGATCTGCTCTATGCCATGAAAGCAGACACACCAGGGAAGGTGTGGATATTTAGGCAACATGGCAGCAAGATGATTTTTCAATTAAAAAAATAAAACCAGGTCTGTCTCCATTCGACTGGATTGGGTAGAAATACACATTATTTCTGTGCAGCGCAGTGGTGCCAATTCAGAATAAGGTTCCTCCCCCATTCTTAAAGAAACAGGACCCTAGTTCTCTTTTCTCCTCCCTGCCAGCAAGGCAAAAACCACCACAAAGGAGTCATACACTATGACCCACAGGACAATATGCCCTGTTTGTTATGTATCTCAGATGCATTTTTTGTAACAAGAAAACCTATAGTTACATTTCTAAAAAGTACTTCCTCTTTCATTTATCCTTCCCTCATTCTCCTCACATTACAGTAGAAAACTACTAAGCATCTGCCAAAATATCTCTCTTTTTTTAAAACCAAACATTTAATAGTTTTCTTCTGTACCTTTTTGTCTGACAGAGGCCTGGTGTACTTTGTGGGGGACAGGAGGATCAATCTAAGTTAGGCAACTTCAGCTACGTGAATAACGTAGCTGAAGTCGACGTACTTAGATCTACTTACCGCGGTGTCTTCACCGCGGTAAGTCAACGGCTGATGCTCTTCCGTCGACTCCGCCTCTTCCCCTGGTGGAATACCGGAGTCGACGGGAGCGCGCTCAGCAGTCGATTTATCACGTCTAGTCTAGATGCGATAAATCAACCCCCGCTGGATCAATCGCTGCCCGTCGATCCAGCGGGCAATGTAGACAAACCCGGAGACTGACTGGTGAAAGCGTGTTCTTCCATGCTGAACTGGTGGACCAATACTTTTCTATTTGTGCTCTGTGGTTGAACCCTGGAGTACAGGTTTGGTTGGGGGGGGGGGGGGGAGGGGGGGGGGGAGGAAGGAGAGAGGGGGTGGACACAAATTTCAATCAAAACTCAAATTCACATAAACAAAACGGAAGTATCCTTTTCACTGGATTTAGCAGCACTAATGCAATCCCTTTCATATAAACTGGGAAAGAGTTGAATCGCATAGAGGTCTTGTTTTACCTGTAATTCTTACAAGTTGGCTTCACTGTAAAAGTGAAGAGCATTTGGGCCACAAACAGCTACCAAAACTAAAAAAACCAGAATGACATGCCCCCTTCATCTAACCACTTATTAACAGAAAGAAGCTACACAGGAGAGAGCAGCAGATAAATGCGATCCTATATCAGACTACTGACAGAAATAAGTGTTTAATGCTTCAAGTGTGCAACATTAGTTATCTATTCACAGAAGTCAAAGGAGTCATTTTAAGGGAAAAGAGAAAGAGTGTTAAAAAAAGGAAGGAAGGAAGGAACAGGAAGCTCAATTAGAATAGAAAATTCCTAGTAATATTATGTCGAACTGATAATATATGCTTAACAAAACTAGTGCTCCTAAAGAAAAATTCAAGACTGTCACAGAAAAAAGAAGGGACTGGTATCTACAGATAGTCCAACTCCATTGCAAGAGGCGCATTTGCTTACTTGGGATTGCTAATTAGTTTCTAAACCCTACTGACACACAAAATCCACTGAAATTGGTTGCTTACCTACAATATGGTAACTAAAGTACAGTGCCTCCTATTCCTTATTCCCACCCTGCATCTCTTCTCCAGGCTTTCGTTAGTACAGTAATTACTTAACTATGATTCTATATGCAGTCCATTCATGCAATCTATATGCATTGAATTAACAGCTAAAAAATTACTTTCACAGCTATTTCAACAGGTGAATATTTAATGGCTAAAGATCAAGGTTATGCAATGTCAAAACCACTCAGCATACAATCTAAGTTGAGAGGCAGCCAGAAAGCCTACAATTTTAATATTTAAAGATGATACACATAATACAACACTCAACACGCTGCTACTCTGGAGACACCAATTTAAAAACAGTTTTACTGGAATTTTCCATTATCCTACAAACTGCAGCGTAAACAGTGGCTCTTAGAAAAGCGGCTCTGAAACAGTGGCTAAGAAAAGACAGTGAAACTATGTATTTTTACCTACCTTTTTAAAATACTAACTATCTCCAAATCTCAGTGACCAATGAAGAGATTTATGCTTTTCTTAAAAATAATCCATTACTAGATTTTAGCTTTTTGTTCTCTTACTAACACAAATTACTGCTGAAAAAAGTGCGAAGAGAGAACATTGTCTTCACAAATAAAAAACTTCCATCAATTCCTTGGCACCAGTAATTAGTACAACATACATCTCAGTGCTGTGATAATCTATGACAAGTCCATATTTTTGGAGGGCGAGGGGGTGTAGGAAGAGTAGTTTATCACCTGAAGACACTTTTAGAAGTGTTTTTGAATCAACGGGGATTCCTTTTCACTTTTAAAACTTCCTTGCAATTTCACGTCTTTAAAATTGACACTCTTGGATATACATTTGTTATTTTAAATAAATTGCAACACCCCAGGATCCATCAGCCTGAAAACACAAATTGACTCCAAACTGAAATTTGTCATAGATGGTATCTGTTTAGGAATAATTGCCAATTGGCTTTGAAAATAGGGACAGGTACATGCTTTAGAGACTATGATGACAAGAAGCAGATTGTTCAAAACAGGGGTTGAGCATTTCTGCAAGCCACACAGATGTTTTATGAACTCCCCTTTCTATGCCAACGCAACAAAAGGCAAAGAAATATTCTTCAATATGGTTACACTGTGGTTTTCAAATGCTATTCTTATGACAGATTCTTTTGGTTCAGCTTAGGAGTACTTAACCGCTTGGATGCCAGGAGTCAAGAACTCTTCCTCTGGGACCTTACTACTAGTAATGAGATGCTGTAGCACTAAGCAGAGGAAATTCAAATCCCAATTGCCATTAGACAGTTTAATATTATCCTCAGAACCGGAAACGATGATGAAGTTTGCTGCAATTCCATTCTGAATGAGCAATTCTTCCCTGCCCCCGACCTGAACGTTGAAAGTTGCATTTTCCAGCATTCTATTTGCTTTAAGCCAGTGGTTTTCAACCTTTTTTCATTTGCAGACCCCTAAAAAAAAAAATTTTCAAATGGCGGTGCAGACCCCTTTGGAACTCTTAGTGTGCATACCCCCAGAAGTCCAGAACCACAGGTTGAAAACCACGGCTTTAAGCAGAAAATCTTCCACATATATGTATCAAGTTGCCTTGTTAAAACACATATTAACTTTGATGAATCTCAAGTCAGAAGAGCCAGTTCACGCTAGCATTTGTTTTAGCCAACAGTGCATAAACTGAAGACACAACAAATTAGATTTCCTTCTGTAAAGAGAGTTTAAACTCAACCTCTGCAAAACTAGTGTGTCATTTATTAAATGTTACTTAACACAGTTCCATCCTGGAGTGTAAATTAAATGAATACTAGACCCAAATCTACTATGTTCCAACACAGACCTTGCATTTACAGCCAGTGCTGCAGTGGATCATTTCCATCAAAATATGAACCAGAAGGATCTAGGACCAGTGCCATTTTTTAGGACTGTCTTGTTATTTTAGTTTGGTGCTCATTAAAGGTACCAGATTGACAAACACTGACAAATGGAGTGAAGGCTTCCCACACTTTCCCACCAATGTGTGGGTCAACTCTGACTTGACAAGGATCACCTCTGAGATTGAAGAGAACAGTTCTCATGTCCATTCAGTCTCAGCATAAAGACTTGGGCTGCAACTGTCAGCCAGCCATCAGATAGCAATGATTTGAACCAGATCAGGCTACACAGAGGTGAGCTGTCAACTATCCTTCCATCTGAGAAGAGACTATAGTATACATTGCTACCTGACTCTTTGGGGGTATTAGCCAAAAGCTCTAGGGTCAGGCTGAGACGGTGATTGCAAAATGTAGTGTATGTGGGTTATGTTGCAGTTGATATTTTGTTCAGTGCACCGTGTCACAAAAACAGGAATAACTTCGCCTAAACTGCTGTCTCTTGACACCTGGATCAGCAGCCATGTTACAAGGGTCACATGGGTCTTTGGTTCTCTTACCAAATTGTGCATGAGCAGGTCTAAGTGGAAAATTCAAGGTTGGTTGTGTTGCCAACCATAGCAGTTAGGAGAACCATGAGCTCTTAGACCAAGGCGGATATATTTGTACTACACTGGGCAAGTCCCTCTTCATTTTCTGTATTATACAGACCAGAAAAAAATTTGGATAAAGATGTGCCAGTTGTTCCTATCTCTGGTCTTTAAAGTGTTCCCAGCTGAAAACAGACCAATCAGTGTACAGTTTACAGAACACTGAGGTTATCCGGTGAAAGATCTAACAGCTAAAGGATCATTCCGCAGGGTGCAGAGTCTGTTTAACCCAACCGTCCTGAACACATGCAGCCTATTGCAACTCTAGATGAATGCCTACCCGCTGAAAGAGGTTTCCTGGTTTCTCCCTTTATTTAGTAACAGCATTGTAGCATCACTGCAGGAGATGTTTACACTGAAGAGGAAGCAAAGTTAGAGGCTGGCACTGATTTAAAAATCACTCTGTAGGCAGGATCTCAAGTGATACTCCTCTGAGGTCTCTGGTCACCCACTGGTAGAGGAAGTCCAGAACTACTCCTGGTATTAAGACTTTGTACTAAATCATGAAGTTTTCCATTGGCCATTTGGCGTGATTAATTTTTTTTTTTTTTTTTTTTTTTTAATATAAACGTTCCAGCATTATTCCAGAGACCCCAACTGAGAGCAGGCCTCATTCTCCTCCTAGGCAGGGTTCAGACAATCCCCACCTGAAGACCTCACAATCTAAAGGGACAAAGTGAGGAGAAAGCAAGTATTATCCCCATTTTACCAGTGGACAATTGAGGCTCAAAGGATTAAGTGACATGACTAAGGTCCAGCTGGAATTGTGGCAAAGCTGGAAAAGTACCCAGATTTCATGAGTCCCGGGTAGCTTAACTACAAGACCATTCTACATCTGTCCTGTATGGCATAATGGCAAGTGAAAGAAATGCTGTAATTCTCACATGCTAGTGTATCGGGGGGGGGGGGGGGGGGGGGGGGGGGGGGGGGGAGATTCAGACGCAGGTCAAAATCTCTAGAAATCTTAATGGAGTCTCAATTTTGGGATTGCTCTGTGAGCAAATCCTATGCATTGCGAAGGAAATCTGAACCTGCCTGGGGAAAGAAAAGGGTACCACATTGCAACATCTATGTATGGAAGAGAAAGATATAGATGAAAAGCAGCTGCTTCAAGGTAATCTTAGACAAGAGATGAGCCTAATGAGATGCACCTGCCAAGGACTAACCTCTCATCAAGCAAATCATCTCCATCCGGAAAGAAAACTACATCCCTCCCTACTGGATGTGAACAGACTACTGCAACTCATTCTACCTCTGGCTCAGATGGATACATGGAGGGGCTACAACCCACATAGAATGCAGTGATATCTCCTGGGAAGGACAGAGATGCAAGACATCACACCATTGCCACACACACACACGGCAGGCTGCTTAATTCCTTCCAGGAGTAAGTTAGCATCCTTCAATTGAATTCTAAGGATCTAACTTGACCATGGACTGTGCTATTTCAGTGACCCAACAAAAGAGCAGAGCTTGTCAGACAACTGTCAAGCCCTACAACATAGTGGTCAAGAAGTAGAGGTAGGTTCTATGCAGCAGAACCTCAACCAACATCTATAACGTCCTATTAGAGACTGAGTCAAAATCCCCAAAACCTATTGTGACAAAGCTTTGTCCTTGTCTCCGTGGGTCCTGCGTTTCCTGACGGATTTCACTAGCCTCAGAGGCTCACTGTGACCCTCCACTTTAGAGAGAGAGAGAGAGAAATCTCAGTCTACTGAGCCATTTTCATCATAAGCCAGCGAGCGAGGTGAGGAGAAGCTATTCTCCCTTGCACAGTCTCTGTCTCCCAGTCTCAGTGATTAATCAGGGGGCAAAGGGGGAGAGCCCGGGCCCGCCCTCTACTCCGGGCTCCAGCCCAGGGACCCTAATAGTATCAGCTATGGTAGCTGACCTTTTAGGAACAGGACAAGTACAATTCCCTGGGCTACTTCCCCACAGCAGCCCCCATTTCCTCAAGCTCCACTTCACCCTTGCCTCAGGGCCTCCTTCCTTGTGCTTAGTATGGTGTGTACAGCTCAGTCTCTCCAACAGCGCAACTTCTCACAGCTCCTGACATGCGCGCCCACCTGACTAACTGGGAGGCTTTTAACTAGTTTCAGCCAGCCCCTGATTGGCTTCAGGTGTCCCAATCAATCTAGCGTCCTCCCTGCCTTCTGGAAAGCTCTTAATTGGCCCCAAGTGTCTTTATTGACCTGGAGCCACTGCCATTTACTTATCCTGGTACCAGGGATTTGTTTAACCTGGGGCTAATACATCTATCTCCCATTACTTTTCTATAGCCATCTAGCCTTGCCCCATCACACAATCTGAAACAAAACAACTTTTGGTGCTGCATCTTCTACCATCACTACCACCACAAGAAAGCCAGTGCTTCCAGTTTCTCACAAGTAGTCCTCAACATCTATACCCGTATGTAACTGATGTCTGCTAAGCACCATGCCAGTTTCCTGCTCTTTGGAAGTCTGTGTCCTTCAGTTTCTATTTATGGTATCAATACAGTGGTGATTACAGTGCACGTCTAAATTCCTTGAAAGGAGGAATTATCCCTGCTTTCATCGTTCAGATAATTCTCCACCTGTGAGTAATTGTGAAGATCTCTGTTTCTTGTAACCAGAGAATGAATCCACATTCCCACATGACTTTCAGAGTTCTGAGGTTGCTAATGTCCTATGGCAATAGGTGTCCATGATGAGCACATAAAGAAGTTATAGGTAGGCTCCCAAAATACATACATACATACATACATGTAACTGACCAAGCAACCCTTGGTAACTCTTGGCATGTTCTTAAGAACCCAAATGGAAGGGCATTTTTTTGGGAAATTGCAGAAGATGCACCCTAGAAGCTGTCTGATGGAGATAGGCAGGTATGCTTAAGAGTTTGACACAAGTAAGTTCTTTGGATGAACGCGGACTAGAGTTGAGGTCAGCCTCTTCATAAAAAAAAAAAAATCTTGTAGTTTGATCTGTCAAGAACCTTTGAATCTAGTGCAACTTTGATCTCTCCAGTGGCTGGTCTGTGGACAACCTGGGATACAAGCCCAATATGACAACCCTATTTGTGTAAAAGTGGCTTCTTTGAAAAGGGAAGCCAATTTTCTTCTTGCTCCTGGAGGTAAAAAATGATTGGCTGTTCGGACTTTTAGTTTCACTTCCTTTATTTCTTCTGGTGGAGCATCCAATCCCAGGACCAGAATGACAGTCATGCTGCCACTGAAAAATGTCTCTTTCCAGGCAGTGTGCTGAGAGTTAACTGTTTCTGCAGTCATTGTTCCCCCTTCAAAGTGTGAGGACGAGTTGGAGAAATACACAGTGCACTTGCCTAGGGTTTTGATTTTCTTTTACTTCTTGAACTTTCTGGAGGATCTAGTGTCATTACCAGGCAGTTATTATAGGACAATAAGCTCTTTTAGGCACCTTCTGGGTCCCTTTTCCCAAGATTAACATTCCTTAATTTCTGCATTCACTAAAGTAATGGGAGTGGGCAATCTGACAAATATTGGCTGCTGCTTAAGTGAGCATGGTTGTGAAGGACAGAAGAGATGCCCATCTGCTTGTCAACTGTCAGTAACATTCAGGATAGAACCTCAGCGTGAACTTGTGGGAAAGGAGAATTTCTGGGCTTGAGTTCAGATGGTGGCAAGCGAAGGAGTTATCCTCTGTAAATTTGATTTAGGTTGAGCTTTCCTTTTCTGACTTGTTGTGATTTACTTACTCTAATCGGTAGTCAAAAGGCAGAGTTGACTACCTCTCCTGGGCAGTCCAGATCTACCAAGCTCAAGAAAGACAGGAAAATAAGGGTTCTTTCAAAAAGAGGACCCTACACAAAATACAAAATCAAATTAAATAGACACTTTCCTCTCTGAATGTGAACTAGTTTTTCCTCAATAAGTTGCTAAAATATTAGTTCAAAACCCTAGATATTTAGAGAACTCAACAAGTTAGTCAAGTTAATCTGATATATTTTTCAAGTTTCTTGGTACACTTTCTCTGTACAAACAAATATAAAGCTACTTTAGTTCCCCAGTGCTTTTAAATTTCATTTTTGTCTGAACGGAGGAGCCACCTCAAAACGCCCCTTCCAGAACGGTAGGTGAGGGCATGGTTACTTTTGAGAAGGGAGCAGAGATTAACCACCAACCCATTTATCCTGCCCCACTGATTCACCAAGTTTCTGGAATCAGTCTTTTCAGAAATAGGAAAGCTATTCTCTTCCTAGAACTAAACATTACAAGGAAAAATCCAAATAACCCAAAGAAAATGTACACTCACAGTGTTAAGGCTGAGAGAGAGAAAACCATGGGTGTGCTGACATGGGGGACAAGGAGGACAGAAGGGATACCATATATACTCCCAACATCTGACCACAAGACAACTTGCAGGAATGCGCCATACTTAAGCACATGCTCTATGCTTTTATTGTCACTGCAGCCATGCTAACATCATGTTTGAGCTGTTACCTGGTAGGATGTGAAATGTACTGAAGATAGTTCACCCCTCCCCCACTCGCCACCCTTTGAAAGAAACTTTTTTTTTTTTTTTTTTTTTAACTGAGTGGGGGGTTTCCTAACTGTTTTTAGATTAAAAGGTCTTAGAGATAAAGATGTGACAAGGTTCTGCTGAGGTTTGAAAAAATGTTACTAAGAAAAGCACTTCTCCTTATATATGAAATATCTATAGCCTCCTAAGAGCAAGAAAAAGTCATGGGCCTCTGCTCCACAGTAGACCAGGTCTGCCTAGAAACCTTACCCCAAAGGTTTCCTCACCCCAAAAGCATTTACCATATTAAAGCATCCATGACAGTCAAAATAACAGGGTCACCTTTACCAAATCCACTCTACGGAGTCAGTTTAGCTGTACTGGAGGTTTAGGGAGATGGCACTGAAGGCTCTACTGCTGGAATAATACGATAGTGTTGAATGGCCCCTGCTAAAATACACCACTACCTCGATATAACGTGACCCGATATAACATGAATTCGGATATAACACGGTAAAGCGGTGCTCCAGGGGGGCGGGGCTGCACACTCCGGTGGATCAAAGCACGTTCAATATAACGTGGTTTCACCTATAACACGGTAAGATTTTTTGGCTCCTGAGGACAGCATTATATCAAGGTAGAGGTATTATTAATATTGACTCAGTTGCGAGTTTTTTAAAAAAAGGGGTGCATCTGAATAAGCATGACTATTTCCTTTCTTTTTATGGAAGGACTATCATTTTTGTAGTAAGGAGTGACCAGATCAGTTGATTTCCTCTTGTATAATTTGGCTTGGCAGAATTTGATTTTCTTAAAATAATTTCAGCAAATAGCAATGTTTATTTTTAAGCATTTTTTTCTATTTACATTATCACACTTGCAGGAAATTATGGAGGAGCCAGACAATTATTCAATGACAGTAGATGGTGACAGTTTTAATTAACTTTTATAAAAGCTTTAACTTTGTATATTTTAACTTGTGATTTTGAAATTCAAAAAGTAAATATCCTTAAATCAAACTGTAGTAAGTTCTCAAGCCGCATTTTTCTTTGCTTATCTACAAATGTTGATCATCATCAGGGGAAATATTTTTTGTCTATGTGGTGAAATCAATGTTTAATAGAGGTAGTATTACTCACACTTTGGCATCGACTGAAATGGCTATGGTTGTATGGAAAAAATAAAGCAGTACTAATTAGACCTAGAGAAGGATAAAACAGCTTGGGATCAGGAAGAACAATTCCATCTAGGGAACAACCTTCCATTAAAAAAAAAAAAAAAACCTAATTTAATTGGCATTGAGAGAAACCAGAATGACCTGGTGTCCATCAGCTGAGGAGAAGACATCAATCTGGTAGTGTTTTGTTAAAGAATGTCCCGAGAATCAGCTTCCATCCTGCAAATTGTTACATGGTGTCCTGTCTTTTGACCCAGGAATTCAAGGTACTTCTCCCAAACCCTCAAGTCGACTGATATATTTCTTGGGGGGAAAGGGTGCCACCAGTTGAAGCAGACTCTTCAATTGGTAGTTTTAGGACACCTCTAGCATGGCAGTGAAATTCCACTCTTCCACCAGTTACTGTACTGTGGATCTTTGAAACAGTTTGAAGGGAACACACGGTGTATTTGTAAGGATGCAGTCAAGCTAGAATCAGAGAAATGAGGTCTGAATCTTAAACCCTTTTTGGAAGCCTTCAAACAAAAAGACAAAGATGTATTTAAGACACCAAATGGAAAGAATTAATGACACTGAAGACACACTTGTTAATCAGATTCTCAACTCTTTTGCATGTCCCAGTTTTTAAAACCAGAAAGCCATCAGGTCTTCAGAATAAGAATGCTGCTCTCAGCTCTTCCTCAGGTTTCAGGCAGTTAGATTACTTGTTGTCCAAGTGAAAGGACATCCTCTCCGTGCCTTTCCACCAAAGGAACTGGCATCAGTATTTAATTGAACAGTTAGAAGGTCTAGCAAACACTCAGGCCCATGAAGCAGTTTCTCCTCCCTTGGTGTTCACACCTCAACTGCTATCACAGCACCTCACCCTCCCTGATTGAACTAACCTCGTTATCTCCATATTGATTTATACCTGCCTCTGGAAATTTCCATTACTTGCATTTGATGAAGTGGGCATTCACCCACGAAAGCTTATGCTCCAATACTTCTGCTAGTCTTAAAGGTGCCACAGGACCCTCTGTTGCTTTTTACAGATTCAGACTAACACGGCTACCCCTCTGATACATATCAGGCCCATGAGAATTTCCTGTTTGGATGACCAGGTAAACTGATCAGAGACCAATGATTATGTGCAGAAAGAAGGACATGTCACAGACAAATTCCACATTTGAAGAAAAAAATCTGCAAATGGAAAAGATGCAAGCATAGCCCAGGAACAGCTGCCATACAAGTGACCATCATTCCTAGCAACAGAAGGCACAGAAAAGCAGATGCTGCAAGATATTGAGAGACCTCAATAAATATTGAGAGATCACCTCTGAGACTAAAGAGAAAGACTGAGAAAAAACTGTTAGTCTAGGAAATATTTCCCATGACATTATTCCCTAGGTTATCCTGAAGTGGGTTTTTGGATGTACTTTTTGTTATTCTAGAATAGAGCTTTTTCCACAGGATGATCATTTGATGACCTGTGCCACCTTGAGTGTGCATAAGATATTGAGTTTTCTGGACTGTGATGCCTTTCTTTAGTGGGCATTTTCTCTGGATACAGTCCAAGGATGTTTGGCCTTACACTTTCTTTTGGGAGAAGGAATCTCCAACAAAGGGAAAAAATAGATTTCCTTATTTATGCTCAATCACCTAGCTTAAGAGCTGCTAGAGAGATGCTGTCCCTGCTGTGAGGCAAGGTAGATTAATAGATTTTTAAAACCAGAAGGGACCATTATGATCATTTAACCTCCTTCACAATACTGGGCATACAAATTACCGGGTGAAATTCTACATCAATGCCAGCATTCTAACTCTGGATGAGCTAGAGAATATTCATTCAAAAAACATCTCAATTTAAAGACTTCAGTGATTAGGAATCCACCAATCCCCTGGTAATTTGTTCTGATGGTTAATTACCCTCACTTGAAATCTTGCATCTTATTTCCAGTCTGAATTTGTCTAGCTGCAGTTTCCAGCCACTGGATCTGGTTGTGCATTTTGCTGCTAGATAAAGGGCCCTCTACGTCATCTCCCCATGCAGGTACTCCTATGCCATGATCAAGTAACCTCTTGGGGGGGGGGGGGGGGGGGGGTTAAGCTTGGTGAAGTAGATTTCTAGGAGCAGCAGCAAACCCTGGCAATGAACTCAGGCTCACGCTCCAGCACTCTCTCTTAGATGGTCTGATACAAGGGGTTTGAGGGAGGGGCGGGCACTGGTACTACAACCCTCTTGTTTCCAGCCTGGGCTATTCCATAATTTGGGCAATTTACTCAAGAATTCTGATGGCAGCAGTCTTGATTGCCATGTAAACAAGCTGTGTAGGAAAACTGGAGATACTGCTGGGGGGAGCCAGCTCCATGAGGTCCTTCAGGAAGCACTCAGTATAGAACATTCTTCAGCCAAATAAGGAAGCTCACCAAGTTTCTTAAGTAAAGAGAGAGAAATTAAGTTTAGAAAATTAGGAGACAGAAGCGGTTCTCCCTGCTCAAAGCACTAAGCTGGGATCATGCACCACAGAAGTAAAGCAGGGGAACATTTAGAACAGGCAAGTACTGTAGAATGGCCAGCAGTTTGCACAGAATCCTATGCAAGGAGTTTGATAAATTACAAAACCCGGTGCACCCCAGAAAATATCAGTATGCAATTCAATTGCTGCAGGACAGTGGGACACTAGACCCCAGACTGGATGACTCCCTCCTCCCCGCCACCCAATCCAGACTGGAGCGGTACTGAAAAGAGGGAAACATTCCAGTTAAAGGCTGTGAACTCCCATCCTCTGAAGTCTTTCCCCACCCATGCCGCAAGGACCATGTCCCTGCTATTGTTGTCTTAATGTCTTGGTGCTGCTCTGAAAAGTGTTGAGCAAGTTTCCTTGGTGCTCTTAAAGCTGCAGAGAAAAAGAAAATGTCAAGATGCTTGCCCATTTCACACTGCGGTTACTGCCGCCAGTCGCTTACTAGATATGGATTTTTCCCCCCTTTTTACACAGTAGAACCTCAGAGTTCTGAATACCTTGAGAATGGAGGTTGTTAGTAACTCTGAAACATTTGTAACGCTGAACAAAACATTACGGTTGTTCTTTCAAAAGTTTACAACTGAATGTTAACTTAATACAGCTTTGAAACTTTACGCAGAAGAAAAAAATTCTGCTTCTAATCATCTTAATTTAAAAGAAACAAGAACAGAAACAGTTTCCTTACCTTGTCAATTTTTTTTAACCCCTTTATTTTCTTTGATAGTTTACGTTTACCACAATACCATGCTCTTTGCTTCCTCCCCCCCAGCCCTTCTTTTTTTGGGTCTCTGCTGTTGCCTGATTGCATACTTCCAGTTCCAAATGAGGTGTGTGGTTGACTGGTCAGTTCGTAACTCTGAGGTCTTGCCTATCTATCTCACTCAATACACTACTTCAGAGTCCTGCACAAGGCAAAACAGCATGTTCAATGTCAATTATATTTAACATTCCTCAGGAATGTTTTACAACTTATGAAAAGCATGCAATAAAAACCCTTATTGGGTTGATAAGAGATACCCAAAGTCAATATTTAATTAACATCCAAAAACTTGGACAGCCAGGAGTCCATTAAAGGTCAATCAACTTCACTCTCTTTCAAGAGTTTTACATTTTAAGAAGCACATCCATATTTTACTATAATAAAAAAGTTGAAACACCATCTCTTACGCAGAAAACAGAAATAATGGAGTTAAAGCTAATCTAGCCAAGTCCTCTTAGCCAAATCCAATTTAAGGATTTGTTTTTAGGGGGTAGGGAAGAGGAAGAGGGGTTGGTGTTATTGACACTATAGTAGTGAGGTTTTTGCTTTAAGTTGGTACAAGACTGCTGTGCAACATCAGGCATGTACAGAGGGTTTTTTTTTTAAATTAGTGATACTAGTCCACTTCATGACTGACTGGTTATTCATTCTATCATCTTGGTCTCCTGGTCAGAAAGGACTAACAGTTTTGCTGAGGTGGAGAGAGCTTCTCAGACAAGGAGAAACGTGCCCCTCAGTAATCCCCATAGGCTGTTAAGCAGCTGCACTGACTAGCTCCAAAGGGAATTCTACCTGGGAGGATAGAGACTGAGAAACAAAGGCTGTTAAATTGTGTATATTGCATATACAAGGACCTTTATAGTAAGAACTGTGGAACTGCCTAAGAAGAGTTTTTGCAAATTTTTAAAATTCAGTCTGACAAGCTGTTTTATTTTGCTCCAAGTGATTAGACATTGTGGAATAATCACATAGCTTTAGAAAAAAGCAAGCGTTTACAGAAAGCGACAAGATATGCATTCAAAACTAAGCCTTCCCTTCAAAATACTATAATACAATATGAAAAATGCCCAATTTAAGCTGGTTAAATAAAAAAAGTCACTCCTGACACTTAACACACAAGGTCTTCAGCTTAGAGCAAATTTTACCTGGGGATGAAAAAAAAGAGGAGGGGTTTAAAATGGAAATGCTGTCAAAGCTTTAACTATAGCATAGCAAAAAGACACTATAATTACCATTTATATAACTCCTGCAGAAATTTAAAGAAAAAAACACCTTTACCTTTGTTCCAAGATAAATTGTTCTACTGCTTCAGATCTGCAGAAGCACTTCACTTTATCTTGAGACTACAGTCCTGAGGTATTTAATTACCCTGTCAAGACCACTAAATGGTCTGGCACCATGCCCTTTCCCTCAATCTCTGTTGATTGATAGCATCAATAAAATTTACTTGCTTTAATTAAAGCTCCAAATAGGATCCCCTTTTGCCACTCGCTAGATCAATGTTCTTTAATACTGGAAGAACAAAATACAAAAGTGAGGAGGGTGTCTCTTCCTCACCTTCACAGTTCATTTGCCTCCAGTGTCCTAAAGGAGCTTTTACACAATAAATACATATCTCCCAGTTCTCTTGAGATGGTGGTTAATGGAAAAGATCACTATTAAAAGCTTATCTACCAAAGATTCCTTCCTGTTAATATACTTGCACAAAGATGAAAAAGTCAGACTCGCGAAGAGCAATGCGACTGGAAAATACCCCTCACTGCTACATACATTCAGCACTAGAAGTCAACCAAAGAAGTTAGTGGGTCTGTGTACTAGTCACATTCTTCATTGTATTAAATAAAATGCGTATCAACTGTGTTTAAAACATTGCCAGCAATGTTCTTGGGCAAGTAATAAATTATGGTACAACAGTTACTTTAAGATTATTACTGTTGCAAAACAGGATAATGGTTCACAACTAACCAAGTATTGCTACTGAATGAAATGAAGTGCACACCATTAAGTTACATAGCAAACTATTTCAAAAGGTGTGCATACCTGTAGTATGTTCTTCATCTCAAGTCTCTCTTTACTATAGAATATGTTATTTCTTGGCACTCAGATGAGAAAGTATTCTACAATGGTTTGCCCATTTTAGTTTCAATGTTGCATTACGTTATCATTCATTGTTGGACAGTTAGTAAGTGATAATACCAAAGGAAATCTTCACAACACAACACAAGCATGGCCAAGAAATTTGGAAAGTTAACTTTCTGCCAACTTCTGCATGAATGACACTCCATTTTAAGCCTGAGGATTTTTTTTAATATATGCAAGAGCTATGTAAGAGTGGGAAGAAAACCTACAGATTTAATACTTTTGATTAAATATTTCTTAAATCTATATTCCCCTGACAGGTGATAATTACTCTTGTAAACACTTTAATAGTCAATCAAAAAAACGTTTCTTGTAGGAATCATGTGAGAAAAGAAATGTTTAACCAGCCTTTGCCCAGGTAGAAATCAATTGCTAACTTGCAAAGAAGGGCAGAGGTCTGGAAGCTGTATTTGCTGACAAATGCTGTACACAAAGAAGCGCTTCAAACTGTTCTACTTGCTACTCACCTAGGATTAAGAAAATACATGTCTCAATGACAATGGTGACCTCAGAAAATACCACGCCTAGTCTTGCATTTAAGTGAACTCTGCCATCCAATCCATCTCACACTAAATGGTTAACCTTTCAATGGTATCTTGCATTTTAGCCCCAATTCCACCTGAATTGGCATGATGGGGAAAAAAACCAACTACTGGTCCCAGGGGTATTTCTGTGGGAAAGAGGTTCCCCCCGACAAGGACATCATCCAGGGATCAACTTTGCCCACCCCCACATCCAAGGGGTTCACCTCCTCCAAGCAGTGACAAGGTTAAGTTGGATTAGCAATTACAAGGGCAGAAGTGTTCTTTCCCCTTTCCCATCCATGACACCTTAAACTACAGCCAGTTTCATTTTTGGCATCAGGGAGGAACGTTGCCTGCTCTAGGCCGGAAACACAGCTCTGTGACAATTCACTAGGGTGAAAGAATTACGTTGTCTGCACCCTGCTTCATAGACAGGGCCTCTCCTCAGACTTTTTCACCCTAGACAGTTTACCTCAGGGATCTTGCAATTTGGTACGCTCTTCTAGGTAAACATGAAGATAAACTGTTCTTCAGCTTCTACCTTGGATCTAACAAACCCAGTAGAAGAAGCCACTGTTTCTTGATTTTTTTTTCCTGAAATGGAAATTCTGTTCCTGCAGACCAAATCAATCCAAGACATAACTTTCCCCATCTTTATTTTGCACCTGAACAAGTCTATCAGTTTTGGTCCATTAATACCTTCTACTGGCATCTTTTCAAAACTAATCAGCTTACATCCCTGGAAGGAGTAATCTTTCCCAACCAAAGAGTGAATACATATAAGCAAGTGGAACCAAGTGAAGGGCTGAGAACGAGAGGAGGGACTATACTGATCAGCTCAATCAAAGAAGTTAAAGATTTCCAGCTAGCTCATTTTCTATTCAAAGGCAATAACTCACGCAGCATTAAAAAGGTTCCAATAGCAGTGTCTCCCAAAACTGACTCAAAGATCACAAAACACCTTCAATAACACACCAAATTACAATTTAATGATCAAACTGTACTATTAGATTCATCTAAGACCTCAAGCTGTGATAAAAGTCCACGTACTTCGTAAGATCTACAACTGTCAACTATTTGAGGCAGGGATTATCTTTTTGTTCTGTGTGTAGTGCCTAGCAGAGTAGGTCTCTGATCCTGGATTGGGGCCTCTAAATGTTACCACAGTACAAATGTAGATTTTTCCTATTGCCAAAGGTCAAATGAGTAATTAAAAACGAGGGCAGCATAACACAAATTTATAAGCTGCTGTGATTACCAGACTAGGTCTGAAAACATGATTGGATGAATGAAAAAAAAAAAAACAATGCAAAATATTTTGCAAGTATTTTAATAAAATCATTCCTACATTTTTTTTTAATGTTAGAGAGTTAATTGCATTTGTAAAAGTGGCAGCCTGATTTTGCACATGTTGCAGTATGAGCAAATTTTCAAGCACATCTTCTGCTTTAAGAAAACAGTGTTGGTAGACTCTCCTAAAGATTACAGTATTAATGGCGGTTAGTGCTAGAAGTGGGAATGGAAACCACAAGTTGCAGATGCCCAATCCCGTGCTCAATCCATAGTACCATGTAGTAGGTACACTACTCTCCGAAATGGACTACTTTCACTTTCATGGTGAAAGTTGACAAGTGTTGATCATTTCACCAGACCTACCTCCAGGTAGACAATTTCAGACAAAAAAAAGGGGGGGGGGGAGCTTTTGCAAGTATTAAATATTCAGCAAAAAGAGCTGCTATTTCCATCTGTTTCGCAAATTCAAACTAGCCCATCGTGTCACAATAGTGTGTCCAGCTCTAATCGCAGCCTTATTTATGGGAGTCAAACAATGAGGGATAGCCCCATCCTTTCCCTTTGAAGGAAGTGTGTAAAAACTAAGAGCTATTTCCTAGCTGATGTGGAAACCAGCGATAGCTCGAAGGACCAGTTTGTCTGGGCTTGCTAATTTTAGCCAACTCAAAGGTGTTGATAGTAAGAGTACGATATACTAACAGGAATGGGATGAAGTCTTGATCTGCCACAAATAACTCTGGTATAAAACTTTACAGGACTGCTATGGTCCTAGCTTGGCCACTGCTTAGAGAGAACTGGTTTAAGATGACAAACCTCACCCACATGTGAATTCTGTACCAACACAAGCCTCTTTAAGACTAAACTCCATATCAATATGTACAGTAGATACGGAGCCTCGGCTGATCTAGTGACTCAGAAATCAAGACATAAGCTGCTTATCTTTGGTTGTCTGTTCTCAGCCGCGAATCTCATACAACAGCAGGTCCCTGACAAAAATCTTATGGGATACCTACCACTTTCAAGGAGAGTTAAGCAAATGTCCAATGTAGGCAAGTCTTGTTAGGAGATTGATCATTAAATATCCTTAGTTTTAGAAGTGACTCTGGAAAGAAATCAAATTTCCATGACTAATCATATTGGAGAGCCTGTAGCAATTCACTAATACCCTTCTCGGAACACCAAAGAGTAGGTCAGGGAAGAAAAGATTCTTTTCCCCCTCAAGCCCAGACATATAGCTATCACAGAACTTTGCTGTCTCCGAAGACAGCTCAAACCTTGCAAATCAGCATCTGAGCCGACCTAGGATGCAGGACTTCCAACAGATCCTTATGAACGTACAACACTCCTTTCTTGAGGCGAAATGCTGCCCCTGCTCCCCATTATGTGAAATTCCCACTGAAGTCAAGAAGAATAGAATTCAGCCCTTAATGGGAAAGATATGAGCAGCACTCAGACAGTTTGCAAAACTAAGGGGAAAAGGAAAAGTTAATTTCAGTGCAACAGAAAGTCTCAACATTTTGGCCTACTGAGTTGGACTGTGTTTATAAAAACACCTAGAGACGCGCCTTACAAATTTCAAAGAAAAGATCTCAAGCTTAATGATCAAGCCTAAATGTTTTTGTTTCTCTTAACTTCAGTATCCAGTTGTTGGCTACTTTTACTCAATGCTACCATTTGTTTAATCTAGCAGATAGATTGTATTGTATGAATGAGGGTGGGGGATGAGATACCAGTGTTCCATTTACTGCGTTTTTGCTCTTTCCCTCCTGGTGGTATCTCCTTTTCCATTGCTCTTCACTTGTTTGCCCAATGACTATCTGCAAGGTGAATGAGGATTCCATATACATTAGGGCTGTCAAGCGATTAACAAAATTAAAACGGCCATTAATCCCTATTAATCACAATATTAAATAATAATAGAATACCATTTATTTAAATTTTTTTGGATATTTCCTATATTTTCAAATACAGGCTTGGGGCCCAGAGCTCCGGGCTGGGGCTTCATGCCATTAATGTGTTAAAATTAATGCATTAATTTTGTTTTCAGTCACAGGTGTTAACTGTGATCGACAGCCCTAATATACATACATACTGAAGGAACTTACTGTTAACAACCTTGGGGGATCATTTTGATTTTGGATGTCTGGCTTGTGTCACCACATGTAACATCCCCTTCTGACTTGCAACCCAGCGAGGCAGTAGCAAGACAGACAACAGCATTCTATGCAGAACTGTTTCACTGGGGCAAGAGGTGTGCCACAAACCCCCAAAAAATGCACATTTAAAAAGTTCACAACATTGTCACACCACAAAAAAAGAAGTTCCTTTACTTCAGGGACACAATCCAGATTACCAAAAAGGAAAAGATCTTTAAAAATTTGCAAATTCCTTGAGAAATTAGTCCCTTCCTCCCCCCACCTGTCTTTTTGATCAGTTCAAGAAAAATCCTTTCAAGAGTCAAAACCTCTGCTAGAGGAACAAAGTTATGTCTTTCATGCTAAAGCATTCCTCAGACACAAATACATGTGTTTAACAGGATACAGAACAGCAGCATTCAATAAACATTTGCAGATCACTATTCATTTTAATAAATCTTATAGGTTAGAGAATACATACCCTGCCTTTTCCACCTTTTCCCAAGGAACAATCTCTTTGCCTCAAAAACCTTTTTAAATGTCCCAGATTCACTTTTACATTTAAGCCCTTTCACAAGCAAACTGTGTGTCCAAAGGAACAAGTCTGACCTCAGTAAAGGGCAGAACCGGCTACATTTGGTAACCGAGCTCTGAAGTCACTAACTAAAGCATCATGGTCTCTAACCTGAATGATAGTGAGCTGGATGACAGTTGCTTTTAGACACTATACAAAGACTAGAAGATAGTCAGCAAATACAAGGATGAACAATATTTTACTGACACAAAATATCCTTGAGAGATGAAACACTTCCTGACAACGGGGGGAGGGATAGCTCAGTGGTTTGAGCATTGGCCTGCTAAACCCAGGGTTGTGAGTTCAATCCTTGAGGGGGCCACTTAGGGATCTGGGGCAAAAATCAGTACTTGGTCCTGCTATTGAATGCAGGGGGCTGGACTCGATGACCTTTCAAGGTCCCTTCCAGTTCTAGGAGATAGGATATCTCCATATATTAAAATATTAACTTATCCTGTTTAACTTGTATTCCTTGGCTTCTAAAGCCCAAATACTCAGAAGATTAGCATCCTTCTGACTGAAATAATTCTATAGAGACTGAGCAAGTTAGGACAGAAGCTTAAAGGCCTAGAAAATATGACCGATGAGGAAAGACTGAAAAAACTAGGGTTGTTTAGTATGGAGAAGAGAAGGAGTAAGGGGGACCTGATAACAGTCTTCAAGTACATAAAAGGCTATTATAAAGAGAAGGGTGAAACTGTTCTCCTTATCCACTGAGGAGAGGATAAGAAGCAATGGGCTCAAATTGCAGCAAGAGAGACTTAGGTTAGACATTAAGAAAAACTACCCTTCGAAGTTAAGCACTGGAACAGGTCACATAAGGAGTTTGTGGAATCTCAGTAATTGGAGGTTTTTAAGAGCAGATTAGAAAAACACCTGTCAAGGATAAAAATAGGTAATTTAGTCCTGCCTCAGTGCAGGGCACTGGACTAGATAACCTACTGAGGTCCTTCCCGGCCTACATTTCTAAGATTCTATGAACATAAGTGCTCAAGAGGAGCCCTTGAACTTTAGGAATAAAAGGACAGCTAGCCTCATTCTTCTTCATTCTTGCCCCTAAGCTCTGAAGGCAGACAAGTGCCACTATAAACTGGTTTAGGTGATAACACTCTGGGAGGGGAAGATTGCTCCTCAAGATTACAATTTTACAGTTCTGTAAAGAACAGAAGTATTGTGGCTTGGCTTGCTTGATAGTATTTGGGGCAAAAACTGAATCCAAAACACAACTGGAGGCTGGCTATGAGTTGTTGGACTCTTAGGGTATGTCTACACTGCAGTTAAAACCCATGGCTGGCCCATGACAGCTGACTTGGGCTAATGGGGCCCGGGCAAAGAGGATGTTTAGTTGCAGTGTCAACATTCAGGCTCAGGCTGGAGCCCAGGCTCTGGGACCTCGCAAGCCTGAGTCAGGTGGCACGGGCCAGCCGCAGGTGTCTAATAGCAGTGATAGGGTTTTTCATACTCCTCTGGCCTTATTCATTTCAGCACATTTTATTTTAAACAGGTTTTCCCAGGGACACACCAGTGAGAAAGACTTCATAAGCAATATACATATTGCACAGAGGAAAAAACAGGGAAGTGGTACAATCTCTCCAAACAACAAAACCTTCCAGAAATACAGTATGCATATATTCTAATGAGGGAAACCTCAAAATCATGCCATTATGAGGATCCATTTCTTGGGTAAAATGTAAACAGGCATACATCTGTCATGGAAACAATTTGGCACACAGTCTAAGTAACTTCTGTTCATGTTAATGCACTAAGGGCACTAGTTTATAAATATTAAAAAAACCATTAGTTGTGTTGCCCGTATCAGAAAGCCTAAGCCACAGGTGGAAAGGTAAGAGAACATACTGTGGTGATTAATGTCACAAAACAGACTTCAATCTGTATTTTCCTCAAGCTAGAATTAGCACCACGTACTTTTATTGTTTTGGTTTGAAGCCTCAATCCGTTCAGCGTGTTGATAGCCTTTTCAGCATCCTTGGGGTCAATGTAGTTCACAAAGCCATAACCCAAGCTCTGTCCTGATTTGAGAGAGAAAAAGAGAAGAGAAAAAAAAAGAAAAACAAACAGTTAGTTCTGCAGTACTAGAATAACTGAACTAAGATATTTAAGACATACACCAATATACTGCACAAAAATACCCTGTATACGAGAAAGGGCTGCCTGACATACTGATTATTCAATAGCTTACTGCTCCTATCAGTGTTCTCAGACAGCATTAATGTTTATAACTGGCTCTCCTACCTTCCCACCGACTGCCCTAAGTTTAGTGCTGAAATCACAATACCCAGTTTAATTAAGAATTTGAAACATTCTTAGGAGAAATATGATCAGACTGAGAGGCAGGAGGAAATGTAGGAGCTGCTATAAGGTTAAAAGATAAATTAATACTGTGAATTTTGACATATCACCAACTTTCTCCTACGCTCAATTATGGAACAGTGATGAAATTCTTTGATAGCATTTAAAAGAATAAATGTTTCAAATGGATTAATAATTAGAAAATCCCAAATTCTGAACAAAAACCAAATGACTTGCAAAGTTATAAAAGCAACCTTTTTATAAAGCTAACCTCTTCTTCAGATATTTACTTAGTGTATGAGCTGTAGGTCTTTAAACTGGTATTGCACCACTTCAAGACTCATTTTAACCTATGTTCAAGCTACTCTACTGCATATAACTGAGCATAAGCTAAGGGTATCTTCATAAAAATGTGTGACAATTAGTTTTCTTTGGCATCTACGATGACTATTACACATGGGAAAGATGGGCTTTTCCTGAATTTTCAATAAGTTTTGGTTCACTGAACAGCCTAGTACTAACAATTGGATTGTATCCCATTATGTAGCTGTACAGGAGGAATTACAGATTACAAACTTTTTGAAACTTCAAATCCTACAATATACCACCATGAAAGTTAGTTGCCAGGACTGTAGCCTTTTTACTAAAGATTTTATCTATATGCATGCACACAAGTAACTATGAACAAGAAAAACCTTAACTAGCTTATTTTTAACAAAAATGTAACAAATAAGCATATTTTTCATCTTTAAAGAGCTTCACGAACCTAATTTTTCAACAAAGCTGTAAGGTAGCAGTTTCATTTTAGAGATAGGGAAATGAGGGTTAGACATCAAGGTAAAATATTTGACCTTTGGATCCCTAAAATTAGGCACCTGGACTTACATGTAGACACCTCGGTGGTGGTGCTGTCAAAAGGTGCTGGGTACCCAGAAGGCCCACTGACACAGGATTAGCCAAAAATACGAAAATAGCATTCCACTTTAAAATATTCTAAGATTTCACTTGATAGCAATATGAACACCTTAGAGATTAATATCATATTAGCGTACACGTGTCTGTATACAATTGACCAAAGAGCAGCAAAACATTCATGGTTCCTTACAAAAATCCTAATCATTTCAATGGGACAACCAAAGAATACCCACACAATTTTTAGTGACTTTTCTAAGAAAAATTCTCATTCTTCATAGTGCAGTTTAACAATGGTCCATCCAGTTAGCATTCTACCAATCTTTAGAAAGCCAGTCTTTTTGACAGACACAGAATATCTCTGAATACAGCACACTTAGCATTCTAATAGGCTCCTAAACATATAGGCTTAACAGCTGAAGAGCACTGTCTGTATTAATACAAAAGGTATTCCTGAAAACTAATTTCTTACCAAAGTGTTAGTCAGCCTCAACCAAAATAAATAAATAAAAATCCAGCTATTGATTGCATGCAGTGATTTGTTTATACATACACACAACCATCCTCAAAAGCAGTATTTTGTTATGGCCTCTGAGCAAATGCCAAGGCTAAATGTGAGACTTCATGTACATTATATGTGGATTTTATCAGGGGGTGGAAGGAGGGTTGAAAAGTTGAATTTCTTCTGTACTGATTGAGTGGAAAAAGCTGTTACAGGGTCCTTCCTCCCTCCCACCACAAACACTGTTTGTGAAAGTGTGTATATGAAACTGACATTCCTATTTGGAGGGCCCTACCAAATTCAGTCCATTCTGGTAAGTTTCACGGTCACAGGATTTTAAAAATCTGAAATTTGACACTAACTGCAGGTGTCCCAACCCAAAAGGGGGTCGTGGGCATGTGGGGAGCTTGCGGTATTGCCGCCATTACTTCTGCACTGCGGCTGGCCGCAGCACTGCCTTTAGAGCTAGGTGGCCGAAGAGCGGCAGCTGCTAGCCAGGCACCCAGGTCTGAAAGCAGCACCACCCCCAGCCGCAGCGCAGAAGTCAAGATATGATACTGCCATCCTGCTACCCTGCCTTCCACACTGCGGCTTGCGGTGGCGCTTCCTTCAGAACTGGTCTCCCAGCCATCAATTGTGGAGCTTCCTACAACCAGGAGGGGTTCCCAGAGGTGGCTCTGACCTGGCCCCAGGAGCAACCTGTCTTGGGGGAAAAGGAAGTCCCATCCCTCCCCAGCCTGGCCAAAGCTAGCAGCTGGATCCCCCACAGTAGGAGTCCCCAGCTGAGGTGCCACCACCTCCAAGTCCAGCGTTCGGGGTTAAAAAGGCCTTGGGTTGGCTGTCCGTGTTCGTGGGGGGTTGGCCACGGAGCCCTGGGCTGTTGCCCATGGCACCCACCCATAAGGCCAGCCCTGTCTCCCCCCTCCCCCCAAGTAATGACCCCCCATACCATGCCACCCTCACTTTTGCCGTGACACTGCCTTCAGAGCTGGATGGCTGGAGAGAGGGGGTCCAGCTCTGAAGGCAGCACAGAAGTAAGGGCGACAATACCACAACTCTCCCCCCTCCACACACACACACACGCCAGAGTTCACAGTCCGGGATGTGTTTTTCATGGCCGTGAATTTGGTAGGGCTCTACCTATTTGTATTACTGTAGCACCTAGAGGCCAAAGGAATGTCGCTGAGCTAGACTGTTGAAACAAGGAGCAAGAAAAGCCATCCCTCACCCAGAGAGGATTTTTTAGAAACAAGTAGGTGAAACAGACAAATGTCGGATGAGGTACCAGTAGGCCGGATACATTCTACATAAACAAACTAAGTCTCATTTCTCCATCTGCCTAGCCACAGAGTGGCTTAGACTATTGGGACAGGCATGTGAACAGATAATATAGAGTAGGTCTTGATACAGAGGACTGTACACTAAATGAACTTCAAAAGGTATGGTGGGGGCTGATTAGAAAGGATGGTGCGAAGCTGTGGTCCAGCTAATGCAATTCTAATTAGATAAGTGAATGAAAAAATAGTATTGTGAGGTTCTAACCTTCCATATAAAAATTTTCAGCTTACAAATTTAATTGCTACCCCCACAAACTTGAGATCTTATAGACAAGCCATGTAGAAAACAGATCCGTTGATTACTACTATGTAAAAATGAATCACTCTTTCCAGGTTCTTACCCACGAAAGCTTATGCTCCCAATACTTCTGTTAGTCTTAAAGGTGCCACAGGACTGTCTGTTGCTCTTTCCAGTTTGTGTATGTATAAGTCAGCAGCTTGCCAGCTTGAATGTGTGCAACAACCACATTTCGAAATAAAGGTAATACACTCAAGTTCAATATGCATCACACCAAAGAGTCCTTCACACCAGCTATGCTTGTCCAATTCATACTGACATAGTGTTACCCTCAAGGCAGCTTTGCTATGATGAATTGCAGCTGATCCTAACTCAAAAACTGACCTAATATCAAGAAGGCTGCTGTCCATAACAACCAATTCATTCCAAAACCCATCTGATAACTAAAAATAACCACCACACAGAGTTCATACAGTAGCCACTGCCAAAGAAGAATATTTAGTATTTAGACTCCCTCTCCTTGAGAGACTATTTATTGCATGCTACTCTCATATAGTATCATAATATAAGTGAAATTCCCTAGTCAGTGATTATAACAGACAGAGCCAGACCTCTGCTTACAACCTTCAGGAATGTTAGAAAGGAGGAGGCGAGGAACTGTTCGTGTGCCCTCCAAAAGTGGGAGAATTTTGGACACTTAAAAAAAAAGACAGCTTAACTTATTTTTAAACTGGCTGAAAAGATGGGATACTCAGAATGGGAGGGAGGGAGGAAATACTGTAGAAAATGAAAGTGAGCACATCCAACACTCTTTCAGGATTTTAAGGAACCCCTGAGAAGTGAAATACTTTTACTGTTACTTCGACAGGTTCATACTTCTATTAAATAGTGTCTAAACAAATGACAAGATTTTTCTATTAAACCTTTTAATAAAGGAAAATATACCTAATGTAATCAATTTGTTCTTTATTAAGAACAAGACAGTGAAAAGCAATGTATAAGCATTAATGAGTTTGCAGAACTACAGTCTAATTCCAAAAATAATCTTATCCAACAAAAAGGAAAAGCAAACAACCAACATACAGACAGGAATAACCATGCAAATGGATAACCACAAAAGAGTTACGCAATTACAAAATCAAGCTGTGCACAAATAAGCTGGTTAGCAAAAAAGTGAACAGTATGTGAAACCAGCAGTGAAAAAAATATATCTGAAACTGGAACCTGTAATATACACGTTGTTACCTAATGCCTCTCCCAAGTATAGCTAGGTTGGGCGTTCCAATGGCAAGTTTTACTTAGTACCGTAATCCAAATAATACAAAGTGCTTTCCACACCAAAGTGGAAGGACCACAGAGGAGCAGGTTTGGCTCTGTTCACATGGCAAAAGACAACCATGAGATTGCTTCCGGATGTCAAGTATCTCTCTAGAACTTCAAAACTGTTTTGTAAGTGTTTACTATTCATACTTCCATTAAAATAAAACTTCTGCAGAATACTGAAACTCAGAGGCCTAAAGCAAAATTAACGTGCACCAAATAAGGCAAGCCATAGCCAACATGGTTAGTCAAAGAGCAAACAATCAGTAAAAATCACCTTATTCACAGCCAGAACCACCATTTAACAGTGTGATTTTTACAGATACGAAACCCGGAGGGAGGGCTCCAGACCACTAAATATTCCAACTAAACCAGATTCACAGGAGTGGGTGCTATATTTATGGTGGCCTCAGAAGGCGATATCCACCAAGCTCTGTTCATCAGCTCATGATCACTTGTAGGAAGAACTACGTCACCCATCTGAAGTGCAAGCCTCCAAAGGGCAAGAGATACGTGGAGCTCATAGAGCCCTCACTCTCTGGACAGATGAGGAAGCGACATGCTCCTGGTGTCAAGCGTCATATGGCGGAATAATATCTGGATCTTCACCCCTCTGCCACTCCCATCATCACCTGGAGAAGTTCTTACCAGTGGAGTCTTAAAGGAGTAGCGTCAGAAGACTCACTTGCTTATGCATGTTTTATACTCCCTCTTCTATTTCCAGGAGCATGGATGCCAATTTCTCTGTCAGCCACTTGGCTCTTCCAAGAGTTATCAGCAGCATATAACAGAGGCACCTAAAAACACCTCAGTTCCATGTTGTTTGTGGTCAATCTGGATACAGAGGGAGGCAGTCTAAGGAATCCGTTACAAAGGCTGCTGCCAAAGACATCTTGTGCAGAAATGACTTCAGTTATTAGGTTCTTACTGACAGGTCCTTAGACAGTGAAACCATCCTGGTTAGAGGGTCAGATGTGAAGGACTGGCCTCAAAGGCCTACGAAGCTGCCTCACTTGCGGTAAAGTGGTTCATTCTACTCTCTGGTCACTCAGATCTTCAGGAAAAACTTCATTAAGTAGAGGACTTAAGACTTTTCTGCACAACAACTATGCAGTAACTTGGAAAAGATGATCCTCAACTAGCTGCAGATGTAGGCTATGCAAAGTAAGCAAAGCCACTATGAAACTCCCACAATCCAAGATCCCAGTGGTTTCTATCCCAAGAGAGAAAGGAGCTGAATTTCTAACCAAGTACCTTGCTGCATACTGAAGTTATATGTTACCATACAGATCTATTTGCCAGAGTCAAAATGTCACTTGTGCCCACCTCTTCCCATGTCCTTATGTGTAAAATCAAAGTCTTATGTAATGCTGTAATGTAATGTAATGCTGGCAAAAAAGGGGGATGCTTGCCTAACCTTCAATTTCTCAAACTACTGAGAATGAACATAACCGGAAGTTATGAGTGTTATTACTAGCCATGTGAGATAGTCTACTAATGGGTGATTTGGAACTCTTTTCCTTGAGTGACTGACAGATACAACTAAGGGCTTTTCTTTTTAAATGTATAGCACCATATACAAGATACCAACTCAGATTCTTTTCATTTTTAACCTTACACTGCAGTTATGTTTTCATATTTGATTTACAGCTGTAACTCTGACAAATGGAGTAACTGGTTATAACTACAAGCACCATACTACTTGATAGCAAGTGCTTGTGGTTTGCAGGACCACTGTAAAAATACTTTAAAAACTCGTGCTTTTAAAATGACCTTGAGGGCAGGGTAAAAAAAAAAAAAAAAAAAAAAAAGTCCCTTCAAAGTTGTCAAAATTTTGAAGTTTCAAGCAGCTCCAATTCCAGATTTGGCATCATACATACAGTATAAACACTTCATAATCAAAAGTTCAGTTAAAACAAGGAATTTTTTTTTTGAGCCAGCTGCTTGAAGGTTATGCTTCTCTTCCCCCACCTCTCAAAGGAAATTACTTGCTTAAGATCTCATAGAACTTTCCCAAATCAACCAAATAGGTAAGTTTCAGAGAGATTCAGTATCTATTGAGCCAGATTAAGTTGACTGCCTGTATAAAACAGAGAGACTTAAGTTCCAGCAGACAGTAATGCTTTTGAAGCATTATGGCTAGTATTTACAGATATTTGTCACTTCCCTAAGAGAGAAAAGTCAAGAGTTACAAGTGTTTACAGTGAGATGGTTTATGAAGTATGGCAATCTCGCTCTGAACTTTAACAGTCCACAATTCTGTGATAAACCTACACAGGTTACTGAAATCAGGAAGTCGTATCTCGCCCAATGCACACCATTCAGCTGCGGAGAAAGAGCAGTACAGCCCTGTATGCGACCTACAGTGTATATTGCTGACTAAAGCACAAGATCACAGACAGCTGGCTGGGTTTACTCAAATTGGTGCCACTTCTGCACAGTAGGATGCTTTTTCCTCTGCAGCTGCTGATACCCAACAGACATTCTGTTTTAGGGATGGAGAAAAGCAGATAGCCAGAACTAGGTGCCTCTTAAGCCAACCAACTACTGATTTGGTCCCTTTGCATTTTGAGTGTTTAATCTTCAAAATAAAAGGGTCACAAATCTGCATCCTTGTGAAGTGAGGCAAAGACTTAAACTACTCTCATGCTGAAGTGGTCCCTCTGCATCAGGGTTCAGACAGATGGGAGCAGCAGTGCGCAGGAGATCTGTTCATTGTGCCAATGTCATACTTATTCAGTTTGCTGCCTGTCGGCATGGGACTTTTCATGCACTCTAGGTGACTTGCATATTTTAAAAAAGACTTAAGAAAAGCCTATTCACTTGGGATTTTTTTTATTTTCAATTGTAGGTGCACATTTACGCGTATAATAGCGGTTATAAATAAAACTATCAGATATGAGTATGTGCAGTGGCAAACATCCATGAGATTCATTTTGCCATTTAAAAAAACCTAATCATATAGGGACCAACAGCACCTTCTGTGTTTTGGTAAGCACTTGTCACTTGGCATGAGTAAGGAGTCTCATTGCTTTCAGTAAGACCACTCACCTAAGGAAGTGCTTCCTCATCTTAAATAAGGGCTGTACAGCAAGCCATTAGAGACTCAGTCCCCAAGGAATGTCAAATTGCACTGCAACCTTTCAATTATGTAACTTCCATCTGGGAGCAATATACATATAACTTTACAAGTGATCAAACTAAATCCTTATACAACATAAGGAGAGGGAGTTCCTGCATTAGAGAGGGAAAGGGTCATTGTGGGTAGAGAAGAAATCTGACTCTTCCCCGGTTCGTCTTCCTTAGAAATGGAAAACCCACCCATACACAGAACTCTGAGCAGAAAGCTATTCTACAGCAATACATCTACCTTATTTTTTAAGAGGGCCTTATTTTTAAGGTGGGGCACTATGAAAGTTAGATGTTTTTTGTTCTCTGGGCCATGGTCTGTTAACTAAAACCTGGGAGAAGATTCATCTAACTTAAAAATGGAAAGCCCTAATGGCGAGGGGATCAGCAGAAAGACCTTCCACTGCACACAGAAGTGTGTCACTGAATTTAGAGAATCTAAGCGATGACTCCTAAGATTTGGCCTCTTCACCAACTACCATGAAACCAAAGGGCAGAGACTCAATCTGTCTTGCCTGGGAGGGAAATACACACGGATGTTCAACACCCCGGCCTCTGTTAGTCAAAGGCTGTATCAGCAGCAGCAACGGTTGTAACTGAGGAATTTGGACAAAATCAGCCAGACACTGAGTATCAAGTGATCTTTGATAGCAGCGCAGTGATGTCAGAGGGCTGAACTTAGAAATACCAGAATCGGTTTTGCTACGACGACATGTGGGAAAGCCAGTATTTGTTGTGACCTTCACGGAGGCCAATTAGGATTCCACTATAATGAAGGCTGAAACAAAGCAGAGTAATTCTACCCAGTGCAGTGAAACAGCATCCAATATATCCATTTAAGATTCGAGCAGACTTTAAATCATTTCCCACCTTGAGGGCTCATTTTAATTAATTACATTTTCACCATGTTTTATGGAACTAGTATTTATGACAGCCCATCTCAAGCACAAGCAGCTGAGATGTACTTTATAGAAGGGGCAGGTTAAAGTCGGGGGCGGGGGGAGGGAGAGAACACTGGGACTTGATTCTGTAGCCACAGACAGACAGAAGTGGGCCCTTGCTAAGTATTTAGCCTCAGAAAGATGAGGAACCTTAAAACTTCTTATGACTCCAAGGGGAGAATCCCGACATAAGGCTATTCATGTTTGCACAAAAGAGCCGATTTGTTTATGCTTTGAAATTGCTACTTCCGGTTTCATTGAGCCCACCCTATCACCTGACTAAAAAGGACCATTTTAATTTAATGTTGCCAAGGTATTTTTGATATTTCACTCAAAGCTTGAAAGTGGGGGGGGGAGGAAGGGAGGGGGAAAATCATTTGAGAAATTGATTTAGCAGAGTCAGATTGCATTTTTTAAAAAGCTATCACACAGCTATCTACTGAATAACGACCCATGAAAAGCCTATGCACATCAACCAAGTCAGCAGTTTAATCAAAAAAGGGGAGGATAAAGAATAGACAGTACTTAATGTTTCGGAAGTAGGAAGAAGACAGTGCAGTTTTTGCCCATGTCAGTAAGCAGCTGCAAATTAAGAACCAGTAACTTGGCTTATGGTACATAAACAACCGAAGAGTGGAGGGCTGGTGCTGTGGAAGGTATAATAATAATAATATTCAGCCTTGCGGTAACGTGCATTTGCAAGGGATCCACTATTCCACCTTGAGTGTGTAATGTGAAGGGTTTTTCTCCTTTTAAATCATGCAAGTCCGATTCTGTAGTTATGAAGAGAAATCCCCCAAATGAACTAGTTTTATCATGGCAAAGTTGTCTCATAAATGCTGATTATAAAGGAAACCTATTTAAGTACTGCAGACATGGCTACTGGAGACTCACAAGCCCTCCAGTAACCAATGGGGGAGGTTTCCCAGGGAGATGCCATCCACAGAGCAGTTTAGTAGTCAATGGTACAGGTGACACAAAGGAAGCATGTTGTCCATTCTTAAAATTCTCCCATTTAAACTAGAAGCAATATAGCTGAAGGTAGAATAAAGCATCGTGAACAGACAACAGCAAGCCATTTTCCTTTTCTCTTCTAGGGACAGAACTTAAAAGTTTTTCTATATAAATAATGGGACTCTAGGGAAGATCTCTACAAACTTAAACGTTAAATGATTCTTTGGCTGCTTTTGGCAAAAACTGCTTTCCCTGCTGGGGGTGACAGCTACATTGCTCTTGTAGATGCCATGCACCTTTTAATTATTTTTTTGAAAAGCTGGTAAAATAAAAAATGCTAGGCCCAGCCAGGGTGTTTTTTTTGGGGGGGGGGGGAGAAGAGAAGAGTGGAGGTGGGTTCATTTAAAAAAAAATTTAAAAACTCCCACATACCTGAAAGTGAGGAAATGAAGTAAACAGTTGTAAGATATATTTTCCTCATTGTTTAGCAACACCCAGATTTTATATGTTCGGCCCCAGCTAAATAAATCAGCAGAATGGTAACTGAAAACAAAATGTACTATTACACTGAACCGCACATGTATAGGACGCTCAGCTTTTACACCACCTAAGGCGGCGTTTCTCAAGTGCGGCCACCAGGGGCTTTTCTGGCATCCACAGCCTCCTGGGCTGTTTTTTTTGTGTGTGTGTGTGTGGGGGGGGGAGCCCCTCCCTGTTGCTCCTGGATGCACCGCCTTGGTGTTGATTGCTGGGGCTGCCTGCAATGGTTGGGCCCTGCCCCCCCGGAGACACCTGGGGCACAATGCTGGAGGACTAAGCAGCCGGTGAGATCCCCACGTTCCCAGGGTGGTGGGGTTCAGGCTTCAGCCCCGGGGTGGCAGGGCAGCAGGCTCTGGCCACAGGGCTTTGGGCTCCAGCACCCCAGTGCCTTCCCCCCACCCACCCCCATTGCCCTTGGCCTCCCCATCCAGGGCTTAATTTGTCCCTAGGCTTGACAGGACTGAGTAAATCTACTGTGAAAAGTGACTTTTATGCTTGTTAATATCACTTTTCACAACAGACTTACTAGCTAGCAATAAATAAATTACAATGATTTGGATGTGTATAGGTGCATATTTATTTGTTTATCCTAAAGCTAACTAAGTATTTTAGGAAGAAGTGTGAGAGCAGCCATCAGCAAGAGTTGGTGGCCGCACGCAGAGGCCAGCAAAAAATTTGTCCCGAGAACCCCTGATCTAAGGCATTTTCTGAATTACTGAGTGCTTGAAAGCAATTACTAACCAACTCACTTCACTTGACCATGGTTTATTTCTTCAGCAAAATGTTCCTGTGAAATGGGGGTGGGGAGGAAGACAATTTCAATTTATTACCATCTCATTACCCAAAGTGTTTAAAGCTTACAGAAAAAAGTAAAGATAGTATTCTTTTCAGGGTATTCATCTAAATATATTAGCCTCTAAAAGAGCCTTCATGCCACCTTTCTAAAACCTAGAAAATCTTTTCTTGAACCAAGGTATGTACTTACACTGGCCCGCACAGAACAAGCGCATCAGACAGACAACACCTACCTTAACATTGTGACTACTTCGTTTTCTAGAGTCTCCATCTGCCATTGTAAGATTGTCCCTATTATACATTTGCTAGAGTTTTGTCCTGTCAAGTTTTAAGTGTGCAAATCAACAGGGCACTGATTCCCTTGGGAGTTTATCCAATATATCTTACCTGAAGTTTTTTTCTCTGATATTCTCTCAATTCATACTAAATCCCAATTAACCCCTTTTAACTAAGCTGAATGCCACCTTTTCCATGGTTATTTATGTGCAAGTTTAATGGGCTCCTACAATTATATTTTAGAAACTCAAAATCAATAGTGTTTGCACCCTTCAAAATATCTGCAGGGTACTGCCCTCCCTTAGACCTCTACCCGCACTGATTCAGCCACTGATCAGCCCTTGGCATTTTTAAGCCACTGTATTCATGCAGACCTGTTCTAAGAGTTTCTAACCACCACTCATTTAAACCAGCACCTGTTGCTGCCACAAGCAGTAATACACAATGGGAGATTAAGAAAGTGGCACTGTAGCCAAGGCCAAAATCACTTGGACATGCTATACATATTTTGCTATTGAACTCTTCTTGAAAGAGAATCTCACCAGCCCCCTATCATTTTTATTGCTCATCTCTAAACTCCCTCCAATTTGTCAGGTTTTCCAGAAATGCAGTGCCCAGAACTTAACTCATTATGTCAGGGAAGCCACAACCCAACTGACTAGACAAATCCTACTCGTAAACCACTAACACTGAACAGGGCTGTCCCCACCCCCAGCCATATTGCACAGCAAACTGATGTCAACCATCTCCCGAGAGAGAGATTTGCAGGTTTCTTCACATAGAATCTGTTTCATAATGTCTCCTGCCAGGTGTTCCACTCCCCAGATGTAAATTTCTATTTTTTGCCTCTGATCTCATACCTATATTGGGATACATCTGACCCAATTTCTTCAGAGCAAGAGCACTTCAATGGGACCGTTAAGAATTCCCTGTAAGCTGCTACAGCAGATAAAGATGAGTGGCTGTGTGGTTATATATGTGCATACACACACACACACACACACACACACACACACACACACACACTTCTTGATATAGAAATTTGTCTTGCCTGTCAATTTTTCTTCTAAGACATGTCCACAGACCTTTATGGAAGGGTTGGATCCCTTCCTTGTAGTTTTTTGAGACAACTAGAACCATCAACCAGTGGCTGATCATGCAAGTAGATGTTCTAAAGCTAAGATTATTAACATAGCTACCATGTAACGTACCCACTAAATAGCTTCACACATACACACAGCTGAAAAAAGGATAGTTTAGGGATATGGTATATTGGTTTTCAAAGACCCAGAGTGATACAAAGAGCTTCAGGTCAGTGGCTATTTCTTTCTTGAATAAAAGAAAATTAACAAGAAAGTCTACCCTTTACTGGCACATCCACTGAACTCTTAACCGCATGGGAAACAGTCAGCCGCAATAGAGTATAAAACCACCCTTATTTTTATATATTATTTACAAACAATGAGTGGAAAGAAAGAGACTGGGCTATGACTGAGGGAAAATTAAGTAAAGAGGTATGCAATTACCACAGGATGGAGTACCCTTCTGCCAAAAGACATGAGCCCAGGAAAGTCCAGTTTATAAATGCATGATGAAGGTGTATGTTGGATCAGGGAGCTGCTGTACACAGTTCTGTTACTGAACATGTTTCAACCCAAGAACTAGCAGTTACTTGGAAGAAATATACCTAGAGGTCTTCCAAGGCATTTTATTCTCTACAGTCAGAATGTGTCATTTCCGACCCAGGTAAAGATCATGTTTCCATGAACTCTCTGCCCCCTATATCTGGATCAAATGCATAGGCCTAAGCATGTGTGTGAATTGCAGTATGTGTTGGTATAAATTTGATGGCTATGTTTAAGTACCATTTCTCTTTATTGCATCTTGAGAGAGAGGTCTGAAAGAAGGACAAATAAGTTAAAGCTTTAAGTGGGGCATCTGAAATAGTCTGGGATAGACTAATGTTTTCCACTGCTTTGACAAAGCATGCTACGTGAAGGGGATGTGACTGCAAACGTCTCTTGTCAAATCCATTCTGGAAACGGATGTCTGTCGAGTTCTACAAAGGAATTTCCTACACAAGGACTGAACAGTTTACATTTTGGAATTCATTAAGAAGAATCATCATTTAGCTACACTGAGTAATTAGCTCATGTTATGTCTAATCTGGAATTTCTAAACATTTCTATAAGACATACAAACCAAACAATTGAAAATTTAAGGTTACCACTTATTTCCTGAAAATCAGAAGGGGAAAAAAAAAAAGCTAAAAAAATTCAAATTGTTATAATTAACCAAGCTTTTAACCCCCTTTTTAAAAAGTATTTCGGTATTTTAAAAGCACAACTTTTTACTACACAAAAGTAAAGTAATGGCTTATGATTTTAAACTAGTTGCATGGTAGATTTGATTTAATACTTTCCTTTCGGGACTTGATTTCAGGATTTGATTTCTCCTAAAAGAGTTTGTGATCTCATTAACAGATAAAGCCTGTAGGAGAAGCAGGTCCGTCCTTTGGTGTTATCAGTGTCATCAATTCTTATAAGTAGGGTGACCAGATGTCCCGATTTTATAGGAACAGTCGGGATTTGGTTTTTTTTGTTTGTTTGTTTTTTTAAATGGGCTCCTATTATTCCCCACTCCATCCAGATTTTTCACACTTGCTATCTGGTCACTCTACTTATAAGAGACAGAATCCACAATGTCATTCCATTACAATGAGTTAAGACACTAACGGTCTTAAAAATGAAGTGAATTTTGTAGACGTTTTATTAATTTTAACTGTGTTCAAATACTGTACAGGTCCAGCTTCTAGAAGTGGATAGCTAACAAAAGACTGTCTGTTCTGGCATTGAGGAGGAGGAGGAGGGGAGAGGAAGAAAGTGTGACCTAACACACACACACACACACACACACACACACACACACACACACACACACACACACACACCTTTTATAGTGAAGCAACTCCAAAAAACCTATGCATCTAGAACCACCTTGTTTAATAACCAGACCAAAAAAAACTCATTATCTATTTAAAAACCTTACTTCTAACTTGAAGTAAAAGATTAGACCATTTCAGTAAAAACAAACATTCTGAAGACTGAAAAAATGAGAATATTCAAACTAATGAAACAAAACTAAAAAAAAAAAAATCACTATAGAACAAGATCAGCAAGAACTGAACCTAAAAAGCCTTTAAAAAAAAAAATGGAATTAAAAAAAATGATTAAATTTGGGGAGTTATTTTAAATTTTAATTTTTTTTTTTTTATTTTTAAAATTAAATTTTTTTTTTTTTTTTTAAATAGAGAATGAAAAAGCAGGAAGTCTAGGTCTGAAAAGCTGGAGTTTTTAGTTATAAAGAGAAGCAGCAAGTCTCAAATCAGTTAGAACACGGCTGCTTTTCCTCTAGCTTTGCAAGTTGTCTTTTCCAATAGAATTACTCCTTGAAGACCTGCCAGCCAGTCCCTGATTGAAGGCAGATATTCTGATCTCCAGTGAATATTAATGCATCTTTTTGCCATCAGTTATGCAATGTTTATTTTACATTGAAAATTTTACTTTTAATAAATATCAAGAAAAGCGAAGCAATTTGGAGCCAATGCTATTTTCCAGATAAAATACCGTGAGAAGGACAAGCCAAGAGCATATGAAGGCAAGCTACTACGTATAGTTTTGCATTTCTCTCAATACAGCATTAAAACCTTTAAAATAAAGTGTCAAAATATGAAAGTCTTCACAGTTAAGGATTCAACACTGACCTTGACTCTGTCCCCTCAGCTTTGCTTATGGTACACATATTGGTGAAAGAGCCACACTAATTGCAAAAAGACATTTACACAAAAACAGGACAGACATATAGTAATAGGGCTTTTTTTTTTTTAGCTGTAAGATTCTCTTGCTTACACTCATCTTTTGATCTAGGTCATCCATCAGGAGATCTCAGGCATGCCCTGTGCTAGGTATTAGGGAATTGTGGCCTGTATCTTCAAGGTGCACTTGGTAAAAACTTGACTGCTGGCTTCTGTGTGAAATGGTGTGCTCTCTGACCAGTATTCAGAGGGTGAATGGGTGGCATTAGGTAGGACAGATGGAGGATATCTGCCATGCAAGCCAAGGACTCTCCCGTTTTTTGTGTACCAGTCAGAAGGCTTTTCACTGGAAAAGAGTCTGTCACTCACAGCTCAAGTGACATAGTATTTGTGGGGCAAAGTTAAAGGTTGGGTGTGAAATTCCAGTGTTTACAATCTGATTTCACAAGAGGTTTACCCAAAAAGTGTTCATTTCCGGACTCAAATTTTATTTTATAAAACTTAAATGCTCTCATGCAGATATCAGCTCTCCATAGGCACCAGTGAGTGGTCATATGCGGCTGCTAGCTCACTGTTTTCACCTAGGACAGGTGAAAAGTCTTCTGTGGAAACTGTTTTGATGGACAGTGTGTGGCATTTGAATTATTTCAAGCAGTTTGCTGCTCCCTGTCAAGGAGTTGGTCTTGTTTATATGCACTATTCATGCAGCACCACAGAAACTCATTATCCTAATTTTAGTTATGTTGAAATTAATACTGTCCTGGCTCCCATGCAGTCTAGAAGAGTTTAGACTTCTGGCGTGGATTAATCCCGTGCTGGGATTGAAGTGAGCAAAGATTGAGAATATTCTGTCCTAGTCTAGTTCCTTATGGACCTTGACTACATAGTGAAACAAATCAAAAGCAGTTCATTCCACTTTGGAAGTCTGGCTAAAGCACATCTGACTTCACATATCCAAATAAAAAACTGGCAGTGTGGCATGCACACTTAAGACACTACTCTCCAACCTTAATTACTACCCCCTTCCTTTCCCACACAGACAGTAAGTCTTTCTATGCTTTCCCAGTCATCTCACCCAGCCTTCAACAAGCCCACCGAGTTTCCACTGAAAAATAAAATGGGAGTCATTTGCCACCCCAACGAAGTCTTCTTTTAATTTAATAATGCCCCTTTTAACAAGCTCAACTGTCTGCTGCTAATAATTTATACAGTTGTTAGAGCCAGCAATCATATCCTGAAGTCTATTATAATCACTCAAGTACATTTAAAGTAGTGGGTTCAGACACTCAAACTTCGTTTTTAACCCCATATGGTTTTCACCTCAGATATTTTGTTTCTAGCCTTCACCACTTTTGTTATGGTGCTGAAACTAACATTAGCCAGTTATGTCCACTAGATGCATAACTATTTGGGATATGAGCAGTTAGGCTGTGTAACCCCACAGCCAAGTTAATTTAGGTTCTTGCTAACACCTAAGACAGCTCTGTTAACGTACAAGGAGGAATAAAGTCTAGCTCACTCAGCCACGTTAGCTATGCAGTGCAAATAGTCAAAAGCAGAAAAGCATTTAATAAAGTCAGATACATACACAGAATACACAAAAGAAGTAGATACACTGAATGAAGCTATGCCATTTTTACATTTCAGATTAGAACCACACCATTTCTATCCAAACCCAGGGCAAAATGTGCATCTCCTGTGAGAAAATAAAATGACATAAGAACTTAAGAACGGCCGTACTGGGTCAGACCAAAGGTCCATCCAGCCCAGTATCCTGTCTACCGACAGTGGCCAATGCCAGGTGCCCCAGAGGAAGTGAACCTAATAGGTAATGATCAAGTGATCTCTCTCTGCCATCCATCTCCACCTCTGACAAACAGAGGCTAGGGACACCATTCCTTACCCATCCTGGCTAATAGCCACTAATGGACTTTAATGACGACAACTTTAGAGAGGCAACTTTTGTGACAAGTGTCATTATAGGAGTGGATTTCAAGATCATTACAACACAAGATGAATTTTCATATTACATCCCAAAAGCTGTGTAGTTTAAGAATATCCCAAAGTGGTGAACATTAGAAATGTAAGGTAGTCCAGATTAAATCATCAAGACCGGTAGTGGTTGACAGCATACAAGGACTGAGATTAACAGAGACCAACATTAAGTCTATAGAAACATTTAAACTTTCAATTTGAGATTTTAAGACATCTGACAGGCCGATTTTAATTTAATGTGAAACTTAATGAGCCCAGGACCCAAATTGTATATTTAAGTCAGGTTCTTTCCCCCACTCCCTTTCATAAATAATATGGGTAGAGTTATGTGCACATCAGCAACTTTTTCATCCTTCATTCCCACATGATATGGAGAATCATCTGGGATGCAGTATTAAAGACTTGTTCTGTATTTTACAAATTTAACAGAAAAAGGAAAACCAGATAGTAATTGGATAACTAGAAACATTTTTACAAATACAAATTTAAGGCACTGCAAAAAAAAAAAACCAACCTCAAGATATTTGGATGAACACAGCTGGACATGGACACAAAAGCAGAAACCCTTTCCACTAAATTCTTTCCTACAGAACGGTTTGTCAGCTGTTTAATACAGCTACACCAATAGCAAACTTGTTAGGACCCTACACAGCTAAAAGCTATTTCATTAGACTTCTAGCAAATATCTCCCCTTGAAAATGTACTCACCTTTGCGGACACGGGCTATTACTAATAAAATCCACATTATTACATCTCAAAGATGTACAAGTCAATAAGATTGCTAACCAACCCTAGGTAGACTGTATTGAAATAGAAACCTCATCTATTAAAACTGCATTACCTTGGAGCTTAATCTGACAGCATGACTATCTTGACAGACCAGCAATAGCCTATGCAAATCTGATCTTTGATTACTTTTCTCTTTTAAAAAAAATAAGCTGCAGAGTTAATACTTACACAGAAGGATCAGCTATGATCACTAGCTACACGCTGCAATAGAATATCTTTGCCCAAGACACTAGCAATGAGAACTCCTCAGACTAATGTGTCCGATTAATTTGTCCAAATGACAGGGACTTTTGGCGTGTATGTCAGGGGGTGGGAGAAGAGGGGCTTACAGGAGAGGAACAATGCTGGAATCCCTGAAAACTGCCAGTATTGCCAGAAGCAGGTTGACAATCTTTAGACTGTAGCCTCTTCCACACAGTCTCCATAAGTTACTGAGGCCATTCTGACAATACATTTACAATGTATTTCTTTTGCTTAAACCCTGAACTCTGCAAGAGTTAGTATTTCCCCAAAGAGTCAATGTATTTTGCATTGGTACTATGGAGGAACGCTAGAAGGAATGCAGACTGGCTTTTCTCCAGCACATTATACTCTGACATTTCCCTTATTTTATCTGGTATCTTTAAAAAATAAATAAAAACAAATAAATAAAAAAAAACCACGAACTAAAGAAACCATTTCCGGTGTAAGCAATACTGTAGTTATGAAATCACAATCACAGTACAAGATTTTATACAGGTGGTTACCTTTTGGGTTGTAGTGTTTCATGGAGAGCTCTGGAAATCTAAAATGCACCTTTTCTCACCTTCAAGTGTTCTACCCACAGCAGGCCCCAAAGTAGTAATACAGGATATTGGCCATCATAAGACTAAGCACTTATACAAATCAACATTTAGTTCCTGGCAAGCTGGGGTGTAAAGCTCCCCCTCATCAGCCTGCCGTGCAGCAAGCCTCCCTGTGGACCCTGATGCTGTGCACCAACCATTCCAAAGTGCGCTCAGGATCCGCAGTGACACTGTGGGGCAGGCTTATGTGGGGGAGCTTTACACGAACTAAATACAATCCATCAGATCACTCTTTCCAGGGAGGTGCGAAGTATGAGAATAACAAGTTCTGGTGATGAACTGCACAGCAGCATTTCAAAATATAAAGTTAATCCTTGGATAAAAAATCATACCAACATCTAGAAGAGTAGGAACTTTATTAAAACCACTACAGCATGCAAGACACCCTTTACAACAGCTTTGCGTCCAGGTACAGTACCAATTTATGCACTTGTTTCTGTATAAAAGAATGTAAACTTTTCTGTACTGATGGAACAGCCATAGGCCACTGGGTGATTCACACATTCTCAGAGGTAACTTATTGGTGGCTATTCCAATTCACAGGTCTACTTTTGCCAAGTCTTTGCCGCTGCAGATTATACTCACAAGCACCCTAGTTCTGTTTTTTAATGCTTCCTTGGCCTTTGTTTTAAACAAACATCTTAATCCTCCCCCCAAGCCCAAACTCCACAACCACAAGTGAATCAAGAGTATGGGAGAGATGTCTGAATTGATGAAATAAAAACCAATGTTAGTTATGAAAGGAATAATTTCCTACTTACCCAGATCTCTCATTTCCAGACAGCTCCCCCACAAGAGTGGAGAAAAATGCCCAGAATCATAAGATGGGAAAAGAGAAACTAAAATATTTCCAGAATTGTCATCTCAGTAGGTCTCCAACTCAAGGCCTTACAATCCAGTCAATCATGCTGATTAGGAAACAGGTAGAGACTTCCAAAGCCTGCCAACAAATATAGAGCAGCCTGCCAACAAATATAGAGCATGAGGAATCTCACTTCTTTGGCTCATAATGTAACCAAGATTCAGGACACTAACACTGTGTGAAAAAGGTTGAAACAGCTTGAGGCAGCAACCTCCAGTCATTGACTTTAGGAGCTTCATGTGAACACATCTTGGAAACGGTTTGCTGAAGCGAGCCTACAGATTTTTCCGAAAGCAAAGTCCTTTTATAGTGATCCTTGAGCCATTCTGCTATTTGTTTATGGAGACTCTGTGATGGGTTTTCATATGGCTATAGCCTAAGTGGAGGGCTAGAAGATTACAGTGCTGCCATTATTCAGTACTCTAGTAATACCTGGTAGCCCTTACATGGGAACCTCTCTCATCCTCGGAGAAACATTGGACTTTCAGTACAGAGAGCTGAATTTCAACTAAAGCTGAGGGGGTGAAGAGGTCATCTCTATATTCTATTGAGGAAAAATAAGTAAAAAATAGAGCCAAAGAGACTGCAGTTCATGCTTCCATGAGGATGGATGTTTGGGCTGAGCTCTTGTGGTTTTCCTAAACTGGTTAGAGCTTTTGAAGAGAAACAACAATTTCTGATTCAAACAAACAACCAAACTAGTTTTCTTACCAGCCCCAAGTCATACATGGTTCCAACCTACCACAAGCGTCTCTAGAGCCCTAGTAACTAGGCGCCATCAACAACTGGACAACAGATAATTGCACAGCCTGTCAGACATTTTGACTCCTGGACTTCAAGAAAAGACTAGAAAGATACTAGGCAGGACAATCTTCAAGACATTGTGTAGGAATCACCACTTCCCTACGAAAGAGGAGAGGAAAGGAAAAACGGCAAGAGGGCTGTCGTCTCACTCACCCTTTTAGCAGAAACTATAGCCACTAGAGAAGCTCTCAATAGACAGAGAAAGGAAGAGCAAGCGCAAGTTGGAACAATTTAGGAGGAAGGAGGAAACTAAGTGTCTATCTGAAGACTGCAAACGAGACACCGTCCAGAAGAATCACAAGGAGTGCAAATGGTGGATGGGTGGGAAAGAGGGAGACAAGAGTCTGACCAATAACCCAGGGCTATACATAAGACTAACAATAGAAGGTTGAACAAAACTAGCAGCCGACCACAAATGTTGTGTCTCACCTTTCCTGTTAAGGCAGACAGTAAAACATTGGTGTATGCCCCTCTTATGATACCAGGAATAAAATGACAAACAAATAAGTTTTTTTACTGGATAAAAATGGTACCTCTAAAATACTGGGCTTCTCAAACCACTAGTTTAGAGCTCGTATTTCTAGGTCAGAATGCAGAAGGGATCCCTGACTGAGATTTGGTATATGAGCAGAGAATGAGGTTGTCCCAAATGCATTAAGTCTGCAAAACAAGCCCACCCAGTCACTTCTTGAGCAATAAAAATTGCCTGAATTATGTTTATTCTTTGTCATTCTTCAAGTTTAGAAGAAACTTTAGAGGTTTGGAAGAAACATGGGTTCTCTGTAGCTAACAGTGTAAAGGTGCTCATATGGCTCCCTATGCTGCTGGTATCATTTGGGAATGTGTGTTGACTTCAACTAAGCTCTTCTACTATTGTGCACCACCATTTTCAGGCTAGATATCTGAATGCACTGAGGTCACAACGACCCTGGCTGAAGAAAGCTGACATTTCAAGCTGTGAATACATTCTACACTCATGCCAGGTAGCTGGCTCATAGATGCTGAAGATGTTCTGCCAAGAGTAAGAGAAGACTGACTTACTTCTTGATGAGGTGTCAATATACATCTTGTTTGCTGAAGCAGGCAGTGATTTAGAGGTTTGCACACTGCTATTTTGCAAGGAAATGATGGAACTCCCCTGTGTTTCAGAAGGTTGATGGAATTCAGTTTGAGAGTACTTTTTCCAAAGTCATCTTTGGGTTTCTTACAAATAAAGCAAATTGGATTCTCTTGGGAATGTGTGTGATGAGCAGCAATGGAGTCCAAACGAAAAAAAAAAATGATATTACGCAGATTCTCCTGCACAGTAGTCTCATGTCAACGTTTCTCCAGCTGTGGGACTGGATCCCCAGAGAGGTCATGCAGTTGGAATTACAATGTGAAGTTCTGTATATTTTCCTTTAGTGTGGAAAAAAATAGCTAATTATATGCAGAAAGCGGCTTCCAGAGGAACTGCAACGGGGCATTTCAGAGGATGCAATTATTTCCTGCTAAAATACAGCAAAATAACTATGGATACTCAGATGCAAACAAAGATTCAAGTCAGTACTTATCTAACAAGCACGATCCTTTTTGTTCCGAGACAAGCATGTGCTATAGTTGCAAAGAGGATACGCAAGACGGGACATTTCTTGTCAAACTGAATCTTGAACCAAATGGGTACGTGAACACAGGGGTGACTCCAACGAGCTTGGCATACTAGTTTCTAAACCATTTCCCCCAATAAGTATGCTGTATTTTATAGATTACATATTTACAACTACACTGGTTTCCATTTTATTTCCCTTACCAGAGATTTGTGATGCTTTTTTTTTCCAGTTTAATTGCTGCAATTATTGTTACAAGAAAAATCACAATCAATAGTAATACATTAGCTTTGCTTTGACATCTCAAGAAGCATCAAATGAGACTCACAAAAACCAAGAACAAGCAATTATTCAGATTGGGGGCGAAAAAATTTGTGCTGCTCTGTAGAAAGGAGAATCTCCCCTATAGTGCAACAGCCTTAGCTGTCTGAAACAGTTTGCTGAATCTGCTCCAGTGTTTTGAAATGTGTTAAATATGAGATCCAATGAGGCCATGAGTATTTAATAAGATGCACAAAAACATAGGGGCTCGTAATAGGGCTTCTCAAATCTTTTTATCCTATGCGGAGTTGAAATATTGACCATATGTTTATTCTACTCAGACAAACTCCATTAGAAAGCTATTTATTTTTATTGATTTGCATTATCATAGCACCTAGGAGCCCTAGTCAAGGACCTAAACATTTTGATGTGCTTTTTTATGGGTGGGAATCAGGTTCAGAAGAGGAAAGGAGAGAAATCTACAAAAATAGACAGCCAAACTCATGCGAGACCAAATATCAAATATTGAAAATTCAATATTTTTGTGCCATTCATGCCAGGGTTAGACACAGAATGCACTGACAAGCCAGTGTTGAATTTTTCCTTCTTCCACCACTGTACAAGTACAAGCCCCAAACAATGTATTAGAGATAAGCCCTTAGATTTAATGCTGAGTTCAACTCTTGGCTCCATATCACTTAATGTGATTACGAAGAATAAACTTTATTTTAAAATAAAATGTTGAATGCAAACCTCTTTAGGTTATGTAATAGTAGACACTGGTGTCTACTACGGTTAAAATTTCTCCATGTACATAATGGGAAAAAATGGTTACCCTACAGTAACTGCGGATCTTTTATGTGTGTTGTCCATATGTATGTAATTTCTGGTGACTTGCATACAGTGATCCCAAGCCCTGGAGTCTGTGGTTGGAGTCTATTGAAAACTGCTGTAAGACAATTCTGTCAGAGCTGGCATTTAATCTGGAGCCCTCTACGAAGGAGTAGCACTGGGTGAATGTGAGACAAATTCCAGGTAGCTGCTCTGCAAATCTCCAGAAGTGCAGTGCCCCTTAGCAAAGCTGCAGAGGCTGATTAAACTCTGCTGGAATAGATACTGATCTGCATAGGTTGGTCCAAGTGATCTATCAGATAGCAAGTTCTAACACTGTCTGAAACCCATTTTGTGTGTGGCTACAGGCTGACACTTCATTCCGTTTAGCAAAAGCCAGAAATATAGTCTAGCAGAATTCCTGAATGGTCTCAGTCTGTCCAAATGGTAAGAGACCTGACACATTCAAGGTATGGAGTTTATCTTCCGCTTCACTCGTATGAGGCTTAGGAAAGATGACTAGCAAGCTGAATGCTTGATTCAAGTAGCATTCAGTAATAGCTTTAAGCAAGAATTTTTAAGTAAATCCACTTATTTATGTCTGAATAATCAGTCATTTTAGCAAAATTTTCAGAAACCTTCATGGTTCATCACTGACTTGGAGCGCTCAACAGCTGACCTTCCAATGATCTGCTGCACACCATCCATCCATTTCCTGGCTGGTTATCCCCTGCTCCAATGAGACTCTACCACTACTTCTGTAACTTTCTCAAGGTTATTTCCATCTCTATGCCGAATGTGACCAAAGTACATTAAATCTGCATCTGTTGATTTCTGACATCAGGATCTGCTTCTCTCCAATATATCTAACAGGCATTCATCTTTTTCCCCTGTACAGGAGATATGCAAGAGGCTTCACTAGAATCATATTGCAAAAGTTTCAGTTGTCTTCCTGTCAGCAGCATTAAACTTCCCATGATTCTCATGCATAAATTGCTATGGAAAAAGTTAGGTTTTTCACCAATTGCACCTTTATATACGTCAAGAGGCCACAATTTTTACACTGTTGGAGGTCATATGTCCCATGAGCCTGACACACATCCTGACTGATGTCTTTCGCCAGGTTTGCAGTTGGTCTGAGACACTCAGAATGGTGAGGTACCTGTACAGTGGTAGCTACGCCTTTACTGCTGTATAGGCCAATACTCTTACCCCTCCCACCATTAATTCTATGCTTGAAGTAGGGCAAGAGTTGATTCCTTTGTTGATTCTGACCTCCACAGTGGCAAACCTTGAGCTATGGGAAAATATGGATCCCTTGTCTCCTTAGATCAACTGCCACAGCCACTAGTCACTTGAATATCCCCAGAGTCACGGAGAGTCTCAAGGGAAGCACTTTGGACTGATGAGACTTTGCCACCAGGAAAATGGCATATTTCCTGTGGGCCAGGTGAATTGTGATATGCAAATAGGCATCTTGTAAGTAGGAGAATCATGAACCAATCTTGAGGCGCCAAGGTAGGAATTACTGATGCTAGAGTCACCATGCTTTAAACAGCTATATTTGTTGAGTTGAAGATTCAGAATGCGATGCCAATCTGCTTTCTTCTTTGGGATTAGGAAATGAGTAGAATCCCCAGCTCTGAGCTCCACAGCTCTGAGCTACAGAAGGGAGTCCACTTCCTCTCTCAACACTCTTGAGAGGAGTCCATACCCTGCCCTGCATCAAGGAGAGACTGGAACTGGATGGAGTACCCTTTATCCAGTATCTCCAGGACCCACTTTTCAGAGGTTAAAAGGGTACAGCCCTCCTGATAAGATGGTTCCCAAACTGGGGTGTGTGGTGGGAAGGAGAGAATGCAGATCCTTGCCATGCCCAAGAAATTGAGGGCAACGTCTAAGGACACACATGCCACTATTTGCCTTTCTACCACTGAGTTTCTCCCTATGCTCCTATGGAAGACGCAATGAACTGACACTCAATCCCAGTTCAGGAAGTCATATTTAGCCTGGCAGTTCTACTTCGGTCGTTCAATATGCACATTTGTAAACTGGCTGCGGAATGTGTTTTTCATCCAGAAAGGTCAAGCATTTTCAGGACTTTGTCCCATGGCGTTGGCTTGGGCAGTCCCTGTTGTTTAGGCCTCTTGTGGATCAGTCACCCCGATACACACATTGGAGGACTTGAAAAACGCTAAAACCTCTTGGAAGAGGTATTATCTGTCTGATATGGGTGCTACAGAACCAGCTAGGGGACCTAACAGATTTTCATTTATTGGTACTGACAATCCACCTGGGTCAGAGCAGATTTACCTCTCCAGGAGTTTGTGCCATTTCCAGCAGAGTGTGCAGGAGAATTTCCAGGGTATCCACCATCTGCCATAAGAGTTCCTCAAAGATGCAGTAATCAGGCTGGGTTGGAACAGCCGGGTAGTCTGTTCATCCGGCAAAAATGAAGTCACCATAGAAATAGGTTGGTTCTCAGCTTCTTGCACATTATCCTGCTCAACATCTTAGTTTTGGAGGTGTGAACACTGAACTAATTGACCTTCCTGGAATATATGAAGGGAAGGAGACCTAGGTCTTGAGGCAGACCACGAGATACAGCCCTTCTGTATTCCACATGGGGCCCAAAACAAGCAAGTGCTGCAGGCCATGGGAAGTATCACAGGGTGTTGCTGTCAAGTGGCCTGATATTCTTATAGGGGTGTACCCTGGACTACCTAGCCAAGTAGCTCAGTTTGTAGAATAGTGAATGTGGCAAATACATGGGAGGAAATCTCCCGTCTTTTCAGATGCAGGAGGAGGAGGAGGAAAAAGTCTCTTCCATAGGTGGAGCCATTCCTTCAGGAGTTCTAGACAGTTCCAGAATATCTTGGATCAACAGTGAGGTATAAAAGATGTGGATGGTTCTGGAATGAACAGATTCTTACTGGAGGCCACAACAGCAACTGGCTTGTTTACCACCATTCAATCCCCTGTACTATGAACCTCATGGGTAATGAGAGCATCAGTTCTGAAGTTGTTTCTTCCACAACTGGAAGCATGATTGGCACCATAGAGGATGGTGTGTGGGACTCTGATGTCAGTGCTGGAAGTCTTATGTACCAGTGTCTTTCATTGCTGAATGCCGGGGCAGAGAGCTGAGACACTCATGGCACCATGGCAAGCACTTCAGTGCCAAGTGGGCCAGTACAAGGTTTTACAGTGCTGAGTGGCTTGAAGGCAGCATAGCAATATGGGTGAGGAGAAAAGCTTCTTTGAACAGCATTGAGGTTGTCTGGAGGCCCTGCAGTGCAGAAAAATCAGTGGGATCTGTTCTGGGCCTAAAACTGCCTCCTAGCTTTGATCTCCTCTGTACCAGTGAGCCATTTATGTTGCTAGTCACCCTAAGATTAGGGATCCTTCCTTCCTCTTTCCCCACAGGAGTGGGCTGAAGAGGGGAGGACATCCCTCCACTGACTCTGGACTCAACACTGAATGAGTCCTGTAGCACATGGTGAATCACCAGCACAACAGAGCATTCACTAAATGGTCTACGCCGGGTGGCAGTTTTCTCCCATCTAGGAACCAAAGAGGCCCTCACAGGTCTCTATGAGAAAGAGCTTCAGGCACTTTTGGGGGCCTTTTTCATAGAGCATGTGTGTGGTATATGTGCTTACCAAGGCTAAGAAAAGGTATTTTGAGTGTCATTGACGGGAATAACTGCCTTGTAGAATGGATAGGATTTGTATCCTGGAGACTCCAACAATTCCACATAAGAGTGGTCAAGTGGCAGGACACTTCGCAGACTTTAAGGGTGCTTCCTTTTTTTTGGGGGGGCCAAAGGGCTTAAAAGGTGAAATTTAACTGGACAATGTAACTACAACCCCAAATACAACCAATACGCAAGGCCACAACTGTGTAGTGCGGTTGGCGGTAAAAAGGAACCGAAATACAGTTGCAGACTCTCTGCTCTTTATACCCTTCGCTACAGAACGTCAGAGGGTATGCAGGGCACTGGCACAGCTCAAATGGACAGTGCTATTCAAAGAGATTCCTATCTCAGGCCCACAAAGTGGGACACTTGGACAATCATTAAAAACAGATACGTAACATGCCAATACAGACATTTGCTATTGCCTGATACTTTGCACACAAGATCTCCACTTAAGAATTTGAGATTTCTTTTTTAAAGAAACTATTATAGCAACACAATTTTAACAAGACGCACAGAGCAGAAATTGGTCATTCATAAAGTGTCCAACAGACAAGTGCTCTTTCAGCAATGGAGTTTGTAAAATGCTAGCTGCTGTAGCTCTGCGGCCTTTCGTTTTACTCAAGTGCCAGTTAAACAGCACCCGCTAAAGCAGAGTAACAACCATGACGTCTACACGGAGACGTTATGGTGAATATATGTGGATGTATGATTTAGCAGTAAGGAGCAGAAAAAAAAAATCCCAAAAGATACTGCTTATGCAGATTTTAAGCTTATATTTTCCCCCACTTGCACTCCTTTTCGCTTGCTCCCCCAAAATGCACAGGCCCTGCTAAATTCAATCAAGGATCAAAGAGCAATTTTAGCATCTTTTTCCCTACCCCCAAGGGACAATAAAAATTCACAAACTGATTGAGTTGAGACTGCGGGCTTGTCTACATGAGGATGTTAGTGAAGAGTAAGCTAGAGTGTGAATTTAAAGCACATTAGCTACTCCACACTAATTCCCTACATGAGCATTCTTAATTGTGCACTAGAAGTGCCTGTGTGTGGTTTTGCTCAGTATATTTTAAAGTAAGAGTGTCCCCACATAGCATTAATGAGGGATAGCAAGTGCGCTTTAAAATTTACACACTGGCTTATTCCACATTACCTTCCTCGTGTAGACAAGCCCTAAGTCTAATCTCACTCCATTATGCCTTTCATTGGTATTTTAAGGGTTTCCAAACTGTGGGCTCATCTGGGCTCTGTGACCCACACAACACAATTTGATGCTGACCAGTTGGTTTGGGACATACACAGGGCCTAATCTCAATCAGTCATGATAGACTTAAACATTACTACAAGCTGTGTGCCTCGAAGACCTGCCTATTTTTAAGACACTAAAGTCTCAAATTTTGCCCTGAAATTCCAGCCGTATAACCCCAATAAATTTAGTGTTTAACTTTGGCAGAGTTTAGCACTAGGTGAGCCCACCAAAACATTAATAGTCTTTCACCCTAATCCACGTATTTCTCGTAACAAATACCTTGTTCAATATTTTAACTATCTATAGTGGAATTCATATGAAGCTAGTATATAGCATAGCTGAAAAAAGCGGGGGTGGGTGGGTAGGAAACAGGTGGAGGTTACTAGCCAAGAAGAGGAGTACAACAGGACTGCAATAAATACTGTACCCCAAATGGAAGGCCGTTTGAAAACAAAATGTATTTTCACTCCTTTTCATTTTAGGTCCAAATGGCTTATGTGCAAAAAGTGTGGTTTTCACCAGTAAACCTACCAAGACCAAGATTATGTACTGTAAACTCAGGTTTAAAATGATTAATCTTATCTCCCCTTTCCGTGTTTGTTCTCTTCTTAAATAAGGGACTGCATTCCCCACTTTACACAGCCCCTCCCTTTCACTACTTGGGTACATCTGGTATATGGCTGCTGCCAATTCTCTCATGACATGCAAAGCAAGAATCATTAGCGCAGTAGTGAGGGACCGTCAGGATTCCTAACTGGGGACTCTGCCTACTTACTTGAATAGGAGGTCCATCCCACCACCCAGAGCAGCCTGCCTAGTTTACAGGGGAGTGAAGTTCCCATGCCTATGCAGGAACAGTAGTTTATAAATCAGGGTCCCCTGGATTCTGCAAATTCTATGGCTGAGAAATTTAAAACATTGTTTCTAGTCCATATACCAGTGGAGATCAGTGTTCCCTCTAATTTTTTATGTCCATGTGTGACATCACCTTCATATTGGTGCACATAAAATTCATGTGGTGAAGGTGGGGCCGAGGGGTTCGGAGTGGGGGAGGGGGCTCAGGACTGGTGCGAGGGTGCAGGCTGCCCCGTGGCTGCAGTAGGGAGAGAGAACTCCCCCCAGCAGCTTGGGGCCGGGGGAGAGGCATCTCTCCCCACCACAGCCCTAAGCCCCTGCGCGGGTCTTAATAGGCAGCTGCGCGGCCACGCAGCTTAGAGGGAACTAAGGTGGAGACAGCACTGAACTCAAGTGAGCATGCAGCAATCCATGCCTGTTTGAGTCTCTGCACAGAGCCTAAAGTAACTAAGATGTTAACAGCCCCATTCATCTTTCAGTGCTCCATGGACTCAGCCATTCTGTAGCTGTAGAATTTGGCATCTTTCCAATATACCACAAAACTCAGTATTTCTGACATGGAGTTTGTCAGCACCCAGCTGCAGCAAAATGACATTTACTATTTTCTTGCCCAGACCTTATTGCTGCCACATCTTGTCACAGACACAGACTTTAAGGTCAGAATGTACCATCATGATAATCTAGTTTGAGCTCCTGCACATTGCAGGCCACAGAACTTCACCCACCCAGTCCTGTGACAGACCCATAACCTCTGGGTGAGTTACTGAAGTTCTCAGATCATGACTTAAAGACTTCAAGTTACAGAGAATCCACCATTTACACTAGTTTAAACCTGCAAGTGACCCATGCCCATGCTGCTAAGGAAGGCAAACCCTCCTCCTCTCTTCCCACCCTCCCCTCCTCCCCGCCACCCCCACAGGGTATCTGCCAATCTGACCCAGGACAAATTTTTTCCTGACCCCAAATAGAGGTATCAGTTAGACCCTGAGTATGTTAGGCCAACCAGCCAGACACCTGAGAAAGAATTCTCTGTAGTAACTCAGAGCCCTCTCCATCTAGTGTCTCATCACCCGCCGATGGAGATATTTACTGCTAGCAGTCACAGATTGGCTACAGTGGCACGTAGCCAATCTCCTCCATAAACTTATTGAGTTCAGTCTTGAAGCCACTTAAAGTTTTTTTGCCCCCACTGATCCCCTTCCAGAACTTTATTCCTCTGATGATTAGAAACCTTCACCTAATTTCAAGCCTCATCTTGTTGCTCGCCAATTTATATCCTCAGGGATTCCCAGTAAGGAGGAGTTAATTGACTTCCAGTGCACATTCCCTGAACTTCCCCATGGAGCTAGGCAGCAGGAGGTCAAGGACCTAAATGTTAGACTCCAGCTTGCAGCCAGGGAGGAGTAATGGAGCTAGAATAGGCTGGCCAACTAGGCTGACTGCAGACAAGCAGCAGCAGCGGTGGCCCAAAATGATGAGCTGCTGAAACTCCCCTTTCCTGGAACACATGAAGGAGAAAGGGGAAGGAGTCAGGCCACCCGGAAAACACGGCAGGATCCAACACCGGGGAAATGGAACAAAGCTGCCTGGAGCACAAAGTGGAGAAAGTCATCCTCAAAAAGAGGACTGTTGACATTTATTTTTTAAAAAAAATTCAATTAGTATTTTGAACCTGAATCTTAGTGGCATGTATGTGGGGAGGAAGGAAGGGAATGCTGGATGATATTTCACAGCGCTAGACTAAATTAATGTTGCCATGGAATTGGGTGCATGGTGCAGATTAGTCATACAGATCACATGGGGTCTGTTATAGTCCATCAGTACTAGGCTGGAGAAAGGCAAGCCCAGCTGCAGTAGGGATGGTGGTCTAGGCAGATGCACAGGTAAGTGTGATGCTGGGAGAATCCTCTTTTCCTCAACAGCTCCTGGCTGGCTGCCAAGAACCACCAGTTCCCCACTCCAGCAGCAACTGTAGCACGGCTACTGTTGGGTAAAATGCCTGCAGAGATCCATGCCATTGGAACAGCATAATCAGGAAGGAGAGCATGCAAACAGTGCAAATGGCACCTGGCCAGTTCTCAGCAAAGGTGTGTGGATTCCTTTCCCATATGTTTTTGCTCATGGGCTACAGATGCCCTCTAGGCCTCAGCCTGACATCCCCATTTCCTACTGCAGTCACAGCTAGGTGTTCGTGTCCCTAAAGCTAACTTTCAGAATAAAACTGGTCTCTAAACTGGGACCTCTGCATTTCTACTCTACAATGCTCTTTCTACTCGGTTAGCTCTTAATTATTAGAGCTGGTTGGAAAAAAAAAAAAAAAAAATGGAGAAAGCTTGCCAAAAAAATTTGAATTCAGGCAAAAAAAAAAAAAAAAAAAAAAAAAAATAAAAAGAATTGATTTGCAAAATTTCTACCAGCTTTACTGATTACATGAGAGAAGCCTCCCCTCTCAAATAAAAAAAAAAGTCAGCAAATGGAGGTTGGGACCTTACAGAGAGTTCTCTTTAAAAACCACACAACATCCAAGACATCTTAAAAGCCCCATCTGTAAGTGTACTAGAAATATGTAACTGGGAAAAAATGATTTAGCTGGCAATCACTTTAAAAAGCTGGATGTGGAATACTCAAAAACCTTTAGGCAAACAAACAGGCAATTCCTTGAGAACCAGAAAGTTAGTTTTATACACATAAGGAACTTCATCTAAAAATGTCAACTCTAGCTAAAACTTTGCTACAGCCACTGACTATGCAATGCACTTTAAATACTTCTAATTTTGCATACATTTTGACAGCTGACAAAGAGAATGGGATGAGATCAAACGAACTTTGCAGTACAGCTCTTCGTTTTGTTATTTAAATATATGTATACACATCCACTCAGTCTGCTTAAAACAGGGGTTCTCAAACTGGGGGGTCACAAGATGATTACATGAGGGTCATGAGTTCTCAGCTCCATGGAGCTGACAGCCCTGAGTCCCCATTACATTAAGTTACCCCCCCATTTTTAATTTATATGGGGGGCACACTCAGAGGCTTGCTGTGTGAAAGGGGTCACCAATACAAAAGCTTTGAAAACCACTGACTTAAAAATACTCAGAAAGTTAATAACCAGGGGTATGGCTTTTAATGTCTTCATCCTGGAGACATGTGTGACCTGTGCAACAGAACTGTTCAACCTATGCTAAACAAAAAGTTAAATGAAAGAAATGCTCCATTCAGTCTTCAGTTCACATTATTTGTAACATCTCTCAGACAGAACATACAGATAACATGTATCAAGGAAGCTGCATTAAAAATATTGCCGTGCGAAGTTTTTTTCCCCCCACCCAAGAGACTGTAGCGAGTATGACTGAACAAGGATTCCATCCACCCTTTTCCCCACTGAAAAATAAGAAGCTTCAGATTTATTTAATTTATCTCATGCGGGGGGGGGGGGGGGGAGAGAGAGAGGAGAATTAAGTTGTGATGTTCCATCTGCCGGGCTTAGTGCAAACCAAAGTTCCAACTGAGTTAAATCAAAAATACCCCACAAGTCAGTGATGTACAGTTATCTATTCTTTTCACATCTCAATATCCTTTCCAAAGCCTTTAATGTCTAGCTCAGAGAGCATTCAAAGGCCCCGTTAGCATTTATATTGCTCATCTACCAACTTGGATGAAACGCAAATAAAAAGCATTTAAATTCTTCGTAAGTGAGACTATAGCACAGCTAATATCTTCAACCTAGCAACATACGTATCTGCTTCTTCCATCTGAATCCCATAATTCACAACAGCTGAATGTTATGCAAAATGCTGGTTTAAAGAGCATATTGCGTGTATGTGCATATGCAAAATTACAGTTCCAACATACCTGTTATTTTGTCTCTTACAAGCTTGCAGGACTCTATCTCCCCAATGCTTCCAAACAGACTCTTCAGCTCTTCTTGTGTCATGTTTTGAGGAAGGTAGTTGACTATTAAATTGGTCTTGCTGTCCTCTGTGTTCCCAGAGTCAACTGGCGATGAGCAGTTGTTGTTTATGGTGGTTGGACCATTGGCTGTGTTATTGCAAGTTGGTCCATTAGACAGTTGTGTTTCCATGGCAGCAATTACCTGCTAAAACAGAGAAAATAAGAACTGTCAGAATTCATATTTCACAATCTATTAGAGATTCCAGCCAAGAATTTAAAGACTTGTCACTATGCACAAGAGGTTATTTCCAGGCTTCCAATAATGCCTCTACAAAAAGGAATTTTTAATTGTGATGCAGTAAGATGTTTAGAAATGTAAAGGCAAATAAGGTTGGTGCTAAGATATTTATTAAGGGTGCTTCTAGAAAGCGTTGTCCAAAAAATTAACCACTGAAAAACTTAATTTTACTACACATAGAAGCAATCAGCCTTCCAAGTACAGGAATTATTATATCAACACATTTTAACCAGTTACTAAGCACTAACATTGTTAACAGTTTACAGCTGAGCACCAACAAAGTACAGGATGCACTTTAAAAACAAAAAACAAAAACAAAAAACAGCATGTACTCTTTTGGTTACTTTTCCAGTATTGAAAACAAGTTTAACAATATTTTAAGACTACTTCTGATGAACATTGGAAGAAAACAATTCATAATCCCTGATTTAAAGATGTTTAGAGAGAGAATGGAAATGTTGGGATGGAAACTGGAACTCTTCTTCCTTGATGATCTAAGGCCATTTTCTTCTGCACTTCTGTGGGTCAGTAATAACTTTTAAATAGCACTCAGCATTCCAATAGGCTGATACCTACAATCCCCCTTCTCCCTACCTCTCAGCTCCCCCCCAAAAATCAAAATACATGGCTTAGTACTTACTGTACTTATTTTACTCATAAATGAGTGATTATGGTACAGACTTTTATTTCACCCCAAATAACTGTATGGACAACTCACAGATGCAGAAGAGGTCATTAAAGAGTCAACGCTTGCCTAGATGATACCAGAGATCTATTCCAACTAAGTGGGATATCAGATATCCACTGCATGGTAACTATTGGCAAGACAACTTTTTAATGCAGCCATTGTATCCGAGACTTAACTGTTCTATCCATTTACAGAACTAGCTACACAGGACAGTTTCCAATTCTAAATACAATGTAAACGTTGGTCAGGTTTATTATCTAAAAATATAGGTTCCAACATTAAAACGACAACCCTAAGCACAAATTACAGAACACTTTCAGAAAGATAATTAGTGCTCAAATCTAACTTTTTGCTGGTTTCAAAGAGGACATGTCACACAAAAACCTTATTTAATAAATCTGCAGCTTAAGTAGCCAAATTCTCTTATGACATCAACTGTTTTCAAAGCCTGGAAATTTGATTTAAGTGAGTAAAAGTGTCTTCAAAGTAGGAGATTTAAAGCCCCGTGAAACAGTTGTGGTTCTGGTGCTTGTTTTTTGTTTTGTTTATTTAAAATAGGTTACAACTAGGACAACTCCTGTAGAAATACAGTCTTGCCCAAGAGGTGACATTTGGTGCAAAACTGAAAGCAGTAATTATGTATATTAAACATTTTTCCCATTTAAAAAAATGGACCCAGTTTTGTTGAACTGAGCTCCCACTAAAGCAGCAACATTTTCTTCCCTCCTGACAAACTCCTGTGGGTTAACCTGGTCCTGGCACTGTATTAAAACAAGCCTGTGTCAAAAGACAAGAAAGTAGCTGAGGCCAATTAAGACAAAATTACTATTCAAATGTTAGTATATCTGGCGGAGCCGGGTAAGCCACAAATGCTGCATTCCGACTGAAACTCACTGGGTTTGCGTTTAAATTTTGAAGTGTTCATTGATCGAAATTAGCAAGGACAACAAACAATCCTCACTTAATTGCACATTTTATTTTTATGTTCAGGAGGCAAGAATGAGATCCTAAGCCAACATTCAAGTGAACAGCTGCAGTAGCCTGGGTACACTGAAATTACAACATTTCTCAGCTATAGGACCATCTGCTCTGAATCAAGTGATACTAATATGTTATATTTTACAAATAACCCATATTCCATTGATAGGTTCAACAACTGTTCACAGAATATCAAGCAAGTCTTTGAGCAGTTACAGAGTAAGTATTTTTTCAGCCAGAAAAAAAAAATAGTTTTAAAGGTAATTTACAATTTTAAAACAACTTTTAGAGTAGGAATTGTAAATAACTTTAAAAAAATTAGTAACCAAAAAAATACAGTGTACAGGTTTTATAGATTACTGTAATTTAGTATTCAGACCATACCAAAACAGTTTTATTACAATTATACTCTTCAGTTATCCATTGGATATTTTAAATCAGTACAAAAAGCTATATTTGTAAACAGAAAGAAAATCAGTGCGGTTTAAATTTCTACAGATCACCATGTTTAAAAAAAAGTTATCGTAATACACTGTTCTGGGCCCTGACAAAATAGAGATACAAACTATGTTTAAACATGAAAGCATATACAGTAGAGATTTAAGTGTTTGGTATGGCCTCAGCACTATTTTAACACGTTAAAAAGTAGCCTACAGAATTTAAGAAAAATCCCACAGACCCCAGTCCAAGGCTCTGCTGCCCACGAACCACTTCTAAGCAGAGAAGCCACATCACACAGTCTGACTGCCATGTTAGTTTGGAGTTGCCGTCTGCAATATGGACACAAAAAGTACCGTATGTTAGATTAGCAAGATAATGCAACAAATCAGTTTGTACAAATTTACAGTAATTGTATTTATATTCCAAGCACGTCCATGCAGTGTGGTTTAATTGAATTTGAGGCAATTCCAATCTAATCTTTCCAAACTTGGTTAAAACATGTTTTTCTTACATGAATTGTGTTTGTTTTTTAAAACAGCCTAATTTAAAGGTAGTACAAACTAGTTACCTCTGCACCTAGCCTGGAAACTACCTTAAAACCACACCATGTCTAAAAGGAACCACACCACAACATGATTTTTTTTAAAAAAAATCCTGTAACAAGGAAGGGAGAAGGAGGGAAACAAATGAATCTAGTTTCAATTAGAATGTAAGGTGGTCACGTACCATTAAAAAAAACCAACAACGCTCCATTACACATCCATCCCACCCATGAAAGTCACAACACAAGACAACACCGTGCTCCGCTAGAATCCAGTCTACTCTTAACCCTGGAACTTCACGTTAAAAAAAAAGAGAGTTAAATTTATGTACAGAAGCTTTGCTGCTTCAGTTCAGCATGGATTTACTTACAATAGCCCTATTGGAACAGTATACTGTACATAGATAAAGAAGCAGAAGAGTCAGTCAGCATTTTTCAACTGGAATAATTGGACCAATAAATATGAATGTTAGAGGTAATGTTTGAATAAAGGGTATTATTGTCCCCAAGCAAACCAACCGAATTTTTTTAAATATGCAAATTGCAAAACCCAGCAGGATTTGAAATTAGCAATGCTAGGAAGCCACCGACACAGGTAATGGCCATTTACAACGTATTACAACTTGCCCAGACACTAAATACAGCCACAATCTTGGCATTAAACCAAAGCAGGAGACTGCTGCTTTTTTGCCACAATTTTGGCTGTGCTAATCTAGCCCAACTTCTTTACTCTATTCATATAGGAGGGAGGGATAGCTCAGTGGTTTGAGTATTGGCCTGCTAAACCCAGGGGTTTGAGTTCAATCCAGAGGGGGCCATTTACAGATCGCGGGGGGGGGGAAAATGGTCCTGCTAGTGAAGGCAGGGGACTGGACTTGATGACTTTTCAAGGTCCCTTCCAGTTCTATGAGATAGGTATATCTCTATATAAAAAAAATAAATCCAAAGATTGTTTGCCACAGCCATAAGCAATTCAGCTTTTGGAAGGCTGTTTTCTGCATAGAATTTAGAACACAAGGCTACTTAATTTAAGTAACCCATGATAGAGCAATTCTGATTTTCCTTTATTTCAGTTATAAAACTTAAAACAGTTTGCTTGAAAAGTTAAAGCTTATAGTCAGAGTTGTACCAGTAGTAAATATTTAATGTTCCAATTTAAAAGCAATACTTGTGTCTTCATATCAATTACAGGCTTAATAAATCTTTGAAGAGACCATTTGAGACATTGTCTCTAGTCTTATCTTAACCCAAAGAGGATAATACATAACTCAATCTACCATGCTGTAAATCCTACCCTACAATGACCCATTTGCAGACTGAAGGGCAAGTTAAAAGAATAGTCACCTACACAAGAAAAGCTCAGTGTAATTCTCAGTTGTTTTAAGCATACATGCTCCAGTTGGTCCGGACAAACCTGATCAAGTAGTCTTGAAGGATGTAGTTGTGTCATATCATCCTGATTTACAATAACTTGTATTCTAATGCACTGCAGTTCCAAAAAACTCACTAAGTTGACACAGTTGTGTCACAGAAGTAGGAAACTTTAGGATCTCGTCACTTCTAAAGATGACTTGACATGCAAAGAGTTTTACTTTGACCATAGGAAAAGGTGACATTTCGAGTGGTCCCTCTTCAGACGACTAGTTTTCTTAACAAATGCTTTCTCTGGTGGTAGAGACGCATTACATAAGCTTCCCACATGACTATCATTGGCCAATCCTTTATGCTAGCCAAGAATTGAATTACCAAAACAATTTCTCAAAGACAGATTTTGCTCTGCCACCTGTTTTACAATTTCACTCGTTACCACCAACCCTGTTATACAGACTGCTCCAAATCTCGAGTTTCCTGGAAGTAAAAGTCAAAATTAGCCTTTGCGAAGCCACCAACTTTAATGTATTTTTAAAAATACATTAAAGTTCTGGTTAGAGAAATGGCTTTTAGTTACATTTTATTGACTAATGATTTCCTCTCAGCTCTTCCATATCAACAACATAACATTTCTAATTAACACTCATTTTGAAGCCCACTAGACTTGAAGTTGACCATTTCTTTAACAACATTTATTTCAAGTTTTACCCCAGCCCCCGATTCCCCTTGGGAAAGGTCTTTGGTTTTCTATCATCTTCTATTGCTGGGTAAAAGACCCACAGAAACAGCAGAAACTAATTGATCAGGGGAAACCAATGATACAGACTATGCAGTGTTAGATGCACAAAGGAAACAAGAAAAAGGGACAAACACTGTCTTCTAAGTCTCTCCTAAATTATTCATAATCAGGCAGGGTGGATAATTTTTTTTAAATCAGACTTTAAATACTTTTTTTTTTTAAAATGAACCTATTTTAAATTAAATTTGAAGTTATGATCACCTATGCTAAAGGTACAAGTTTACTGTAACCTATTTAATTCATTTAAGTTAAATTAATATAGAATATTCATGCAGTCCAATTTGTTGTCAATGATTTAAAGACAAATGTCAGACCACTAGCCTGGTCAAAGTCACTAGCTAAGTACCAGGAACCAGACTTTGTTGAAGTGTGCTAACCCAACTTTTGACAGTAATAGCCTTGTGTGCAGGTGCAGAGAATATTTTCTTCATTTCAGTTTATTCAGCTTATTCAGTTCAATTAGTTCATTCAAAGCCGAGAAAGCAATTGAAAGTTGAAAAAGCATGGAAGTTTTTTCTCTTCCAATTTATGAATAAAAATTAGGTCTGACAGGTTGAGATCTATTAGTTCTAAAGTCCAGAAGGAATCAGTACAATTCACTTGTATTAAATTAAAAAAAAAAAAAAACCAATCTGTTTTAAAATGCAAACATATTTTGATAACTTTTTTTGAATGTATCCAGCACATTTAAGGTAGTTCTATTTAACTAAAACAATTTTGAAGTGTGTGTGCATTTTTAATTGAATTCCAATTTCCATCCAAATATAGCTTGACACGGTAACAAAAAATATCTAGTAAATAAGAAATGCATTCCTATTTTTTAACATAAGGATAATATAAGAATTAATATGAATGATTAGCTATAACTGTTTAAATAAGTATACATAGATACAGTGTGTCATCCTGATTTGCAAAAAAGAGTACCAAATTATTCTCAAAAGGCTGGTATAACCTCTCTCTTTACAGAAAATAAGTGCAAACGCAAAACAAGATTGAAATCAAGATTTTTAAATCAAGATTTCCTGCTCAGATTTAAACCATAATTAAAATTGGTGAATTACTGTACTTTAATTTGAAACAATCCACCCTGTAATCAGTTCCATTAAGGAAAAAAAAAAAAAAAAAAAAAAACCAACACACACTTGAGATCCTTCAAAAACAGATCCTAATATTGAGGACTTGGCTGAAACTCAATCGAGCTGATGCCAGTAGAATGAGACGTCCAACCGGAAGAGATGGCAAAGATATCAGTCCACAGGAGTTAGGATATTCAACCACCATTAGTAATCTGAATTTATAACTTTGGGAGTGGGAGGGGAGCTGTCTGGCTAGACCAACAGCCAACTCTACGTAATGTAGAAGCAATGGTCAAAAGGGTATTTTACAACTTGCCCCAGACAGATCGGTACAGGCTTTTCTTTTGAATACAGATTTTAAGATCATCTGTGCTGAAATAGGGCACCCTATCAACAATACGCAACACCTGTGCTTTAGGACCTGCACTAGTTAAACAGTGCTCCTCTGGAGGCACGTTTAGATACTGGATTTTTGACCTAGAAAATCCAAAATGGTCAGAGACCAACCTACCTGAAAGTGCACCTTTCACTCAGTGAGATGCTACCAGCCAGCCAAGACTACACTGGATTCTGCCTTGACATAGATAATGGGTGGCTGGTAGGATACTCTCCAGAATGACCCAGGAGATCTGAAAGCCGACCCACTCTTGGTCTTAAATAACCCAGATTCCTTGACCTTCAGGGCCCATTTGTTCCATCTGGCCTTTGAAGAGAGGTAGGGGGAATGGAGGCATAAACCAGTGTAAATATCCCCTTCTGGCTAACATTATACTGCATGGGAGAAGAGTGGACATGACTGCACTCCATTTTGTTTTGGATATATTAAGTGATTGGCACAGTGATCAGACCTTAAGTATGGGGCACTTACGTCCTTTTCAATTTGGATGAAATAAAATAAAAAAGGTAAATTTAAGCCCAGCTGGACAGCATCTCTTCCCTTCCGACTCATTTTAGACTACTACCATTGCCAACTATGGTGGTAGTCTAAAGGCAAAATATGGTCGTGAAAGTTTACTAGCATGGGCACAAGATCTGCTGGCATGCCCTTTGCTAGGGCTTTAAAAAAAAAAGGGGGGGGGGTAATTGTACTTGCAAAGTAGAGCAAAGTGCCTCGCACTAGATTTTCCTCAAGTTGTCAAATGTCTGTTAAAAAGTACAATTTTGTCTTGTGCTCTTCCTTCGTAAATCAGTCTTCGAGGATATTATTAAAAAGAAAGGAGCCCTTCACATCAATACTCAACTGAAGACAAATAGCGAAAGACAAATACTGGTCATTCTAATCCTTCAAAGCGCAGATAATCGAAAAAATATTTAATGGTGTTCTGAATCCTGGGTCCTTTGTGATGCTGCAGATGCGCAGCATTTATTTGTGCAGGTCTATGAAATCACTTAGAGAAACTGGATAGGATTTCAGGAATACTATGGGAAGGGTTCTTTTAAAAAATAAATAAAAAAAATAAGATTATTTGTGGATACAGGAACAGGGTAAGGTCCTCAGAACCAGAAGCCTTGACTTAAGTCATGGAAACAAGGGTTGGTAGTGAAGGAAAGACTAGGGCGGGGGGAGGGGGGAGCAGCGCAATTCCTTAAAAAAGGAAGGACCTCCCAAGATAGGCATGGTCCAATCATTCTCCATGCATCAGCAAACCTGCCTGGGAGGAAGTGACCCACTTGTGAGAGGTAATTCTGTCTGCTTAGCACATCTCATCAAGTATGTGGATGGCAGAGTATGACAACTACAGCAATATAAAGGTAGGTAGCCCTAGTATCAATCATGCTCAAAGGGAGGTTTGCTAGGAACTTAAATAAGGAAGAGTATCAAACTCATAGCTGGCACCCACTAATTCCAGTGAGGCAGAGTAATATAGGAGACAGCTCTTGTAAGTTTTATTGGGCTAAGTGCCTCATGTCCAGGATCTTTATGGTTGTTTCTTCAGGGCCCGAGGTAGAATGTCCTTATTCCCCACACACCGCCCCAACTATACAATAGGGAAAATTTACAATCTGTGTATAATAGCCTGTAGAAGAGAGGTAAGCATGTGTTATTTTTATTGTCACCCACATGTGCGGACCTCTTCACTAAACAAAAAATCTAGAAAGTATTTGGGCTCTTTAAAAATCAAGCACATTACACAAGCACAAACAAGGGGGGGGGACACGAAGGGAGGGAAAAGGTAAAAAAAGCTGCAGCTCAGTATGTGCTTGTTGCAAACCAAGTAAATCAATTTTTTCTTCATTTGTAGGTTTTGCTGCATAGATTGAGTTTTTAGGACGATCTGAATGGGTTAAAGGTGGTGGCTAGACAGACCGAGCATTCCAGGTGGGAGCCTAGAAGAAAATGAGACAGCAGACTACCAATGTAAAAGGTGGAAGAGTAGGGATTGTGCTTAGGTGAGCAGCTGAGTGACTCCGGGCCTTAAAACAAAGGACAAGTTTGACTACACACAGTAATGTGGGATGCTGTGACGAGGCTGATGATAGGGGGCAATGATTATTTTGGCTAAAGATTTTAGCCAGACAGAAAGCTGAAAGGTAACATAGGGAAGTTCTTGGGGAAAAAAGAGGAAACCTGCACAAAAGGGATCATAAAGGAAAGAAACATTTAAGATTTTGGGAGTTTCTCCACCTACAGAATTAAGAAGAACCCGCAAGTGCTATGGAACACTCAAAAGATGAATTGTGCTAAGTAGCGCAATACTAACACTGATTCTATGTATCGGTACCCGGGAAATATGCAAAATATTTAAGGCCACATCAACAAAAGAAAAGGAGGAAGAAAAGGATTTATAATCCCTAAGGCAAGCATCTGCAGGGAACCGTGAAGAGGGATACCAATAAAAGTTTCCATATATCCATGTAATAAGCTTTAGAAGTGAAGAAGAATCCTTGGCATCAGAAGACAAATGCAACTGACATTTCTAAAGCCCAGTGCATGATATACTCTAACTGCTCAAGAGCAAAGTTAAAAGGAGAGAAAGCACAATAAAGAAATCCTTAAATACTAACAAAATAAGCATGAAGATAGGAAATCCAGATTGGATATAACAACTTGATTTTATCACCCAGATGCCATCCAGAAACCATGAATACAAAACACAGAAGGACCAAGGAATAGAACTAATAGGTGATATCAGCAATCCTAACATAAACCTGAACTTCACTCTGGGATATTATGGTATCAATTTTTCTAAAATTATTGTTTCGCTAAACAGCCTATTTCTGAGCAAATACGAGGATAAAAACTGCTCAACAACCTTCCTATACATATTTCTGCAGCTCAATAGCCCTTTGTCCTAAATAACAGTACGACAAAGTTGGATATTCCCACAACGGAGGAGAGAAATGAGACCATACGAGAATGTAGAAAAAAGACACTGAACTTCAAGAAGGGAGATTGAAGTAAGCTAGAAACATATTCAATACTCATTTTTTCTAGTTCTTCATATCTGCATGGAGACTTGTGGGCTCAGCTATTGGAACTGCTTAATTCCCAAAAACAAGAAAGCATCTGGAAATTAAATGTGATCAAATGACATGGTATGAACTTTAAGCCAAAAAAGACTGAAACCCAGTACAAGTGATGTGAATGGGATAAAACATTCTCTTTCACCTGACAAAGTTTAAAGAAAGACATGAAAAATTTTGCCTTTGGCTATTCTTTAGAGTCAAGTAATAACTCAAGGACTCAAGTTGTGCACTTTTCCTTATTGGAGGGAAAATGACTGATATGAATAGGAATTTTGCCTGCACAAAAACTACAAGGCTGTGTAAGCAGGCAAGTCTGTGGGATCACCAAAGCTAAGGGGCATGGAAGTGAGATTCCACCCCCATCCCCATGAAGTTGGCTTTCTGAAATGATTCATTTGATAATCTGAACCTCTTGTTTGAATTTGCTAACCAACATGAACAGTCACTTGCTTCTAACATTATTTTCTAGCCCAAATAAACTATCGTTTTCAGGCTTCCTTCAGCTGGATTTTTCCTTGGATTTTAAAAGCATGATTTGTGATGGGGCGGGGGTAGAAAATGAACAGACCGTAAAGAATTGTCTGCTCTTTGTAACTCTAGATTAGTGTGTCATTGCAGAAATTTACAGAGTAAGCAAAGTCTTCTGTTCTTGCTCATCTAACAGTCTCAGTCTAGACAATGGCTTCTGAACATGGGTGCCCCCTTACTCCCCAATTTGGTATGGAAAGGCCTCTGCAAAGCAAGAGCACTCAGCTCCAGAGGGCCAAAAAGACCCCCATCTACAGAGACTGACCCCAAATATGTACAGAAACAAGGTGGGCGAGGTAATATTTTATTGGACCAACTTCTGTGACCCGAAGAAGAGCTCCGTGTAAGCTCAAAAGCTTGGTCACTCTCACCAACAGAAGTCAGTCCAAAGGAAGATATTACCTCACTCACCTTGTGTCTCTGATATCCTGGGACCAACACGGCTACAACACTGCATATACCAAACATATCATACTTTGTAAAAAGAGGTACGTATGCATGCAAGGAAGAACCACTGTCTTTTCCACTGAATCCATTTCCCCTTCAGCTAATAAGGTGGCCACCGTACTTGTAAAGTGTCCTGTGAATGCTATTAGGGAGAAGACTGGTGACTTTATATGTGGAAATACAGGATTTGATCCACCATAGAGGTGGTTCTGGAACTCTTTTCCAGGCCATAATTAAGATTTTTTTTTAAAAACATGGACAAGTACCATGCAAATAGAACTTAGACCTCTGGCCAAAGCCAAATTATGCCAAAAATCTAAGTTCTCCCCCACCCCACCCCCCACAGACTACAGGTCATCCTTCCATTTTGTAAAGACTACCCAAATTCTGTGCATCAACTCATCTTCCTGATTTGTGTGAAGAGTGGGGGTTAGAGGACTCTGGTTTCAGGTCCTCCCTCAGTGAATAGCTCAAGTGCCAGTTTCAGCTGCTCCTCAGACATTTCCTGAGGAGCCAGAGTGAAATGGCTGCAAACCTGGTCAGTTTCACTGTCTTCCCCCTCCCCTGCCACAAAGGTCCTAGTAGTAGAAGTGAAAACTGAGCAAAGCATCTTCAGTTCTCCCCTGGAGCTTGCAAAAACCTATGAGCAGCAGAAGATACATTAGAGTTGTCTGCAAACTCAGGGCAGCACCCTACTGGTTATACACACGGTTCACATTTAGAAGGTCACCTCTGCAAGAGTATTCTTTAAGATGCAGATGTAAGCACTATAAACTGAGTTTAATAGAAGTTTAGGTTTTGCAGAAGGCAATGGTATTCATGCAGTAAAGCTTCTTACATGCCACAGGTGAATAATTTTTTCAAGCCCTGATTCTGAAAAAACCAAGAATGAAGCAGCTGGAACTGCTAACAAAAATATGCAAAAAAAAATTACAAGTAAGCGACGCATAGGGCCACGAGAGAAAGTAGAGAAAGTGAGTCACAGGTGCCACAGACTCCAACTGTAACCAAATTATTATTTTAGACGGGAAGAACTGAAAACCTATTATTACTGGGACTTGAGTATTAAAGTTCCAAGACACCTTTGCTCAGTGGGTCAGCAATACAGACAAGTTACCTATCGTCACCTTGTTACAGGGGTCTCCTCCCTTGTAGGGTGAAGAAGTCAGAATGCGGGGGGGATGGGGGGGCAGGGATCTTGCCTTCTCCCAGTGGGAAAATGAGAAGCACTGTACCTAGGTAAACTACAATCCCTCAGGAATTGACAAGAAGGAAAAAAATTCTACATAACTACATAGACCCAGATTCGGATAGCTTTGTTGAAAACCAAAGTGGAAGCTAATGAAACCCAAGTACAGTACAAACCAATGGGGATGAGGCACCAAATCAACAAGTCCTTTAGTATTTGCATTGTTTCAAAAGAGGTTAGACAAACAAATCTAGTCCTGGAAAAAGGAAAAGGCATCCCTAACCTGCTACAACTAATTTCTAGCCCCAAGACAATTTCCCGTGACCACACACAGTACATAACCACTCAAATCCCTCGGCCTTCTCTCACCAAACTAAGAGTTGATTTCAGGACCTGAATGTCTGGATTTTACAAATACTATCCAGGAGGGAAGCAAATTCCTAAGCCAAGCAACCCTCACTAGTATCACTCTGCCAGCAGCCGCTTTCCCCTTTATACAGGGGAAAGATTAGCACAAGCAGCTAAAATGTTTTCCAGCTACCATACAGAAGAAAGTGAGGAAGATGGGAGTCAAAAAGCAGCCCTCCTGGTTACGAGACTTAGAAATAAGAGATTCCATTAGTCTGGGATTCAGATAAAATGGTTATTTCTTCCAATTGTTAACCCCACAAGATAAGCATACGGTCTTATCTGAGACAATTTACATCTAGCCCCTCCACCGTGCCCTAAACCCCATTAGGCATTGGGTAAGGCTGTCCACTTCCCTTACTAACGCCTTCACAATGCTTATGAAAGGTCTTCACTCTTGCTTAACAAATTGGAACTCCTATGAGTGTCCTCAGCAGAACGGATCTTCAGACAGAAAGGAGTTTAACCAGCTAAGAGCAGCACTATCAACTCTTAGTAGGATCTGCAGACATGGTTCAGCCTCAGGATTAATGATGCTGAAGACTGTGGACAGATCTGAAAGAAACAGCTTGGATAGGGTGACCAGACGTCCCGATAAAATCGGGACTGTCCCGTGTCCCGACCGAAGTATGGTCGGGACGCCATTTGTCCCGATATTTTGTTTCTGGCTTTAAAAAAAGCGCGCCCCCTGCGGTGGTCCCGCTATTTTCCACTTAGCATCTGGTCACCCTAAGCCTGGATACCAAGTCATTTGACATCAAGCAGGAGATTGGTCAAGCTATTGTTTAAAGTGTTTTTTTAAAATTTGCACAAATTTACTACTTTTAGAATACAGATGTTAAAAGGTTACATTCCAGATATGGGTATATTATAATAATGTTTTACTCAAAAAGGCCTCTTAGGAGGACCTCTAAAAACAATGGTTTTGGAAGTTAATATGATGCTATAGAAAGTATCCTTAAAAGTTAGTAAGCAAAAATGTAGACTATGGCCAGAGAATCCCCCACATGATAGACTGACAGCTATTGTTTGACTTATACCAACTTATTCCCTATGGTGTCAAGACAATATTACGTCTACTATTTTAACTTCTAAACCCATATCCTTTTCAGGAAGCCATTAGAAAGTTTGTGTATTTTTTTTTTTTTACTCTAAAAAGACATTTCAGGAGACACTCAGACTTAAGTTACTCTGCATTCATACATTATAAAGCGACAAATGCACCGTTGTAAACACCACTCTTAAATAAAGGGAGAATACAGACTATTTTCCCAAGAAAGTTATACTCAAGATAAATTCTTGGGTGCACCTGCACATGAAAGGATAAAGACAAGAGACTGGGTCTGAATGAATCCTTAGGCATGATTCTGTAGGCGATAGCTCCAATATACATTTCACAAAATATGATTTGATGGTAAGACATACATATTCATGAAGGGAAACTACACACAGAAGGAACAGGAGTACTTGTGGCACCTTAGAGACTAACAAATTTATTTGAGCATAAGTTTTCGTGGGCTACAGCCCACTTCTTCGGATGCTGTAGCCCACAAAAGCTTATGCTCTAATAAATTTGTTAGTCTCTAAGGTGCCACAAGTACTCCTGTTCTTTTTGCGGATACAGACTAACAGCTGCTACTCTGAAACCATACACACAGAAGATATGTTTAAACGTGAATTATTTGAGAAATTATAAAAGTACCACCAGAGACTAAACTGCACAAGGAAAATAGTGGATAAAAAGAGAATACATCTTCCAGTTTGACTATCAAAAAAAAGTGGCTAAAAAAATCAAGTTCTGAAATTCTGCAAAAAGCTATGTTTTGGGGAATGTCACAATAAGTATCTACAACATTTTTGGACCTACTATACAGTAGAACCTGAGTTACAGACACATCAAGAATGGAGATTGTTCGTAACTCTGAACAAAATGTTACGGTTGTTCTTTCAAAAGTTTACAACTGAACATTGCCTTAAAATAGCTTTGAAACTTTACTATGCAGAAGAAAAAATGCTGCTTTTAACCATTTTAATTTAAATGAAGCACAAACAGTTCCCTTACCTTGGAAAGTTTTTAAATATAAAAAATTCCCTTTAATAGTGTACATTTAACAGTACTTGCTTCACCTCACTCACCTCCACCACCACCCCCGCATCTCTGCTGCTGCCTGATTGTGTATTTTGGGTTCCAAATGAGATGTGTGGTTGACCTGTGAGTTCGTAACTCTGGTGTTTGTAACTGAGGTTCTACTGTACTTCTGAAAGCTCCTCTCCCACCCCCCAAGCGGATTTAAAGCTAAACTATTTCCACAGATGGAGAGGAAAATGTACAATGGTGGGGTGGGGGGAGGGAGATTAGAACCTGTGCTTCCACTCAAGCAGTATAAGAATCAGCAGCCAATTCTCAATTCAGAAAGAGAAATACTGATTTTTCTTTTCCCTTAGACATTCTGCTACTAAAGGTGAAACACAAAGTAAAGAGCATTGCTTTTGCCCTTTACTTTTTTTGATGTATGACAGATTCAAAATTCTCCCCTCCATGTAGCTTTCCAGCTTGCTTTATACATTTCAGATATTAAATTCATATGTTTCTCATTGGTAGAAGGCTTTGCAAAGATCTTTGGAATAAAGGATGTAACTTGAGCTGCAGCGTTTTCAGTCCCCAACTGGGGCAGAGGTACTGAAGACACTAATCAGCATTCTCTACCTTGTCCTTCATTTATGGAATGGGAGAGTTGCAGCTTGGTTTACAACCTCATGTAGCTTCTGCTCTCTCCTTCAAAGACCTTGTTCAAGATCAAGTAACGGGAGGAAAATGACAAATTATATTAGGATATTGTCTAGATAGGCCAGCCTCCTAATCCAGAATTCATTTTGACAGATGCCTCTTCCTCTGAAGCACCGGGCTCTGTCAAAAAACTCCACAATGGACAATTATGATAGGATAGGAAGTTGTGATAGGATAGGAAGTTCAGATACTTACTAATGCCCAGAAGCCCTTAGGAAAAAAAACAAACCAACCTCTTTGTTGTCACTGTGAACAGTCCAGTTATCCACATCTAGTCCTTTTAAAAATCCTACTAAACGCAACCTAAATGATCTTATGGCAATGAATTCCACAGGTTGATTAGATAATTATTTCCTTGTGTCAGTTTTAAATATTCTGTCTTAACTATATAGCTGATGTCCCTTGTTCTTGTATTATAAGTGTGCTTTTACTGGTATTTGTCTTGATATATCTTCACTATGCCATTTATTATGTTGTATAGCCCTATCATGTTCCCCCTTAGTCTCCTCTTTAAAGCAAAGAGTTCAGATCTTTTCCAGCTTTACCATGCCACTACCTTTGCCTATTCCTAAGTACCTATATGCCTTTGAGATAAGAGACCAGAAGTTAATAGTATCATGAATGCATACCACTGATTTTATATGGTGCCCTAATATATTTTCAGTATTGTCCTCTTTACACATCCTAATTCCTGTACTCTATTTAACCTTTGCTTCATATTGAACATGTATTTCATTGAACTCTCCACAATAAAAGCCCAGCGCTGAGTTGCTGCAGTTAGTTTAGAAGAAAGGGCAGGAATATAAAATATAACCCTCCACTTTCTTCTTATTGCACTGCCAGAGAATAGCACAACAGACAGCTATTAATCAGCTCTAGAGCAGAGATTTTCAAAAAATAGTTTAGAAGTTATGCTTCTAAATCTGTATTTTGGAGCTTAAATAAGTGGCCTAATTTTGAAGAGTACTGAACACCCAATAGCTCACTTTTTAAAAAGATGGCCTTATACAACTATTATCTGCAACAACATTGCTAAAGTTTGAGTTTTCAGGTTTAACCCTAACACCCGAAGTGCCCCCAACGCTACGGGGCTGCCATTTTACATAGGGTGTTTGGCCAATGGACAAATCAGCAAATCAAAGCCAAATCTGAATTTCTGTGCTGGCTGCAAACCAATATGTAAGTAAAGTGTCTCCCACTTGCCAAAATAAATAGCCACCGCTACCACAATAAGGGATTTCCTTAAACTCCTATTGCTGCTAGCAGAGCCCAAAATTGTACATAACTAACCTAAAAAAAAAAGTAACAGCATCCAATCTGAGTAAAGCAACATGACTGAAATGGCAATGAAGATGTGATTTAAGAATGTCAACTCACTAAGAATTAAGATGAAAAGGAGTATCTATCATATCTCTTAAGTAATCCGATTCTATAGAATCACCCCAAAAGACTTTTTAAATAAAAGAGCCAAAAAAACCCTCTGCCATTTCTATTGCTCTATTTCACTCAAATATTCTTAAAACAAGTTTATCACTGAAAGTTAAGATGGCCCACTTTCTAGAGTGATTCACTTGCTTGCTTCAAAGAAACTGATCACCAGCTATTGTCAAAGGAGTATTTCCTCCCAGCACCCAGAGCAAAGTATTACACAATAAGACACATTATGCAATGATTTTCAAAAGTGCTCAACATTGCCTGAACTTTGCTCCAATCGAAAACTTGAAGAGAACAGAGTTAGTCCAACACAGAATACGTTTAGAGAGCCAACCCTTTTGTCTTTCTCCATTGTACTTAGCTATGCTCAACAATGAAAAGCAGCCAGAAATCCTAGACAGTTAAACACCGTAAATTCCCTTCTTTAGAGACTGAGTTTTGCCCAAACACCTTTCTCCCAGCTCTTCAGACAAATTCACATTTCTCCCATATTGTGGCTGTACAAGATTTTTCCTACTCATACCACACTGTGCAAATACTATTGCTTACTCACTCTACAGTGAGAAAGTTGCCTCCCTATCCCACCCCCCATTTCCCCTACAGCTTTCTCTACAGGAACTAGGTTAAAAACATGTCTTAGATCTAAGACAAATGTATAGGTAAAACCGTCATCTACTAAGCTTGAGAATGACTGAAGTATTGTGTTGATGCTATTCAAACACTTCACCATGCTTATTCATCTTAGTACTGTGCCCTTGTTGGTCAACTTGGCAAATGCCTTCACAACTCTCCCAGATCCCAAACCGCAGATTAATCCTTAAATTCAGGATTTAGCATTCTTTATAACAGTTCACTAAAAGTTATGTTATCTGGGTTAGCACTCAGAGTCCTTCATACAGACTCAGGTCCCACTATGCTGAGCACTGTACTAACATTTAGCAATATGCTGTCTCTGCCCAAAGAATATTTCATGCAAAAAAGTACCCTTCCGATAAGGAGAAAGAGGTTGTTTGTATCCTAATCAGGCTTCATACCAATTTATCCATTCCATTCATAATCAAATGTTTCCACACAGCAACAAATGATCCTTTTCACACTATAAAAGCAGGCTCGAGTTTTTAAAAAAATTTACCTTAGTGCTTTACACCTCCCGGAGAAGACTATTTTGAGTTATCCAAGATTATGACTAATTAGTCCTACCATTTCTTATAAATGGTTTCAACTATCTTCCTAAACCCCACTTTGTTAATGCAAAGTTATCAAATCCTGTATGAGATGGAATGTTTTATACCTTCCTCTGAAAGAACTGGCACTAGTCATTGCTGGAGTCAGGTTCTCTTTGTCTGAAGTGACACTGCCTTGGACAGAGACTACCTGTAGTGATAAAAGTCGTGAATTTCTGCAACATGCACAAACAATTAAACTGAGACACTCATTTGCACAACCTGAAATAATTGCCTCACCATACATTGTTTTCTATTTCCCACAGTTTTAGACCTATCAGGTACATATCTAGCAGTTACAATAGTGTACCAGGACTCTAGGTTCTATTCCCATCTCTCCCACTAATGCAGCATGACCTTTAACAAGTCACTCTGTTTGTGCCCCTGTATCTCAGTTTTCCTGCCTTTATAATATGTTTTATAGGGTCTTTCATCAGAGTATTCTGGAGCAGAGTTAATTTCTCCTAACATGAATAAGCTCCCCTTAGTTATTACTCTCAATTCCCACATGTGCATTTTACCCTTCCATCTGCACTCTCGCAGCTCAAGAACCCTTCCATAAGACAGTGGAAGTAAGTGTGAAAGGGAACCCCATTAGTGGCCAAATGCAACATCCTGCTCCAGTCTTCAGTTTTAACGGGACCCAGTAGTGCTGCACAAATAGCACCTGCTCTTGGATTTAGAGGAGAAGAAGTGTCTCATGCTGGCTGACCGAAGAGAACCAATAACGATCCTCGAGGACCAAGTTGGGACATGTGGCTAAGCATCAACACAAAAAGTGAATCATACATTTTGATGTTCCCCTTTAACTGACAAAATGAGAATGCTTTTCTACACTTTAAAAAACCGCTACACCTATGGCTACCAAACATGCTCCTCCATTTGTAATACTGAATGCGTGTATGCTTACTGAAACCTTCATGCTCAAATGGAGACTTCTACAATTTCACCTGTCTTTTATGGTCACATGCTCAAATCCACGGTCGTTTGCACTGAACACTGACTTCATCAGCATTCTACCGAGCTTTGGCCACCATTACTGTAACTTACAACAATGAAAGAACCTCCTACAAATGGAGATTCTGCCAAACGTTATCTACTGTTCCTTGCCTGTGTTCCACCCTTCCTTATATATGGAAGTCAGGTTTGTTTACTAAGTACTCCTATTGGAAAGAACACAATTTAATAGTTTGTCTTAAATTTTGGTAACACAATGGAGGTCATCAAGTGCAGTTTTTAACCTCCTCCCTCCAAACCACATGCAAGATTGACATACTGGGAAATTGGACCTTTCTATCCACAGAACTGCTGCAATACAACACATGGGCTACCAAGGTAATCGTCTCACACAGCCATGTCCATGTCTCAAAAAACTATTCCAGAAGAACATCTCTAGGGATGACAACAGTCCTCTGTCCCCACTCATTCACTCCTTGGCTTGCTGGATGAGGCTGCCAGCTGTGATGTGCTCTGAACAGATAATCTTGAAAAAGGAAGACTATTGAGGGAGAAGAGAGACAGATGGGAACTTTATTTAAAAAAAACAAAAAAGCCTAGCTTCAACCCACTGACATACTGAAATAATGCGTACCCTCCCTCCCATTGCCTTCACCATCTCAAAGTACAGCTAGGAACTGGAATTTAAAAGTGAATGTGTCTCAGTGGTTTGTACTGTGAATCTCCCAGGCTACTGAAAAATGTATAAGGAACTTTGCCAATACTAAACTGTTGACATCATATCAGTAAGTTTGGCTATTACAAAAGCCAGGAAGCGTCGTATCAGAAAGAAGAAAGAAAGGGCATGCTCAGACAGGTAACAGATTGAGAAGTCACCAAGGAGAGGGGGGAGAGAAGAAAAGAGGGGGCAAAAATAGGGAATATTAAAAGACTTTGCTAGTAGGATATGAAAATTTGTATCATTAATGCTCTGCTTAATTACTATATCCTTTGATTGATTGGAACTACTGAGTGCAGAATATCTCAGATCAGAAACTTTCAAAAACATATTCTAACAGAGGGCATGAAATATGCCATGCTGGAGGTCTCTGGCCTACCTTATTGTAGAAGTCCTCCTTCTAAAAATAAACATTCTTATTTTCCCACCTATTGTAAATTTGCACTGGTAGAACAAAGTCAAGATACCATTTAGAACAGTAAGACTGCCAGCTGCTATTTGACACACATTCTATTCTATATCGGTATATCATTTTTCTGGGTCTTGAGAATCTTGTTTTGTTGGCGTTATATACAGCACATGGGAAGTTGAGTTTTTTCTTTTGTACAAGTATGTTTGACAGGGCCTTGTCTTTCTTCAAACTAGTCTGGAAGTTGATCTTGATTGCAAATTTGTTCCATTTTTCATAATGCGTGTACTTTAACCACAGATTGTTTGTAGTGTGGTAGCTGTATTGATCGCAGGACATTAGGGAGACAAGGTGGGGGAGGTAATATCTTGGAACAACTTCTGTTGGTGAAACAATTTTTCAAGCTATAAAAAAAATAAGAGCTCGAAAGCTTTCCTCTTTCACCAACAAAAGAAGTTACTCCTGTCATGCTGTCTGGAGTGGCTCACAACTGTGAGAGTCTACCTCAGGGCAGACAGTCAGAAAACAGGGCAGACACCCCAAACCGGTGGAATGTTCTAGAATTAAAAATTCACCAAGCCAGTAACAAATGTGAACTCCTGGATTACTCTACCAGCCTTACCATGGAGTCACAGACAGTCCCCCTTAGACTCTCCAGTCTATCTTGCCACCCAGCTAAGCTGGACTTTGTGATAAAAGATCAACCCTCCCCGCCCCGCCTCCCCCTCCAAAAAAAAACACAACACCCTAGTCCGGTTTCTCCTAGTCCCAAGAGACCCGTCACTTACCCCATATCAACTGGTACTCTAGAATTGACTGCCAGCATTGTCTGATCTATAGTAAGCTAACTAAATGTTTATTACCTAAGACACGGAAATGAGTTATTGAGAGGTTAAAGAAGTAAAGTATATGTACAGGTGAATCAGTTTATAATTCCAAACGGTGGCAGTGATGTAATAAACTACCAGTTTCCCAAAAGGTTTTCGGGGTACACATATTGTTTCTGGGGATCTCTGCTTTGCATCTGGTACACTTCCCCTGTAAGAGTCCAAACAGTCCAGAGATCCAGGATCTTTCCTTGAATTCATACCTATAGCTTCTGACAGAAAACAAATTGACAGTGTCACTACCCACATGGGCTTTTCCTTTGATGCCGGAGCGAGGAATGCATTATGAATCTTTGACTTCTGTTCATTACACACAATGACAACTTGCTTTGTATTTAGCATTTTTCTGTTGAAGTTCATTTGCATTCCACAAGGAATCTCTCTCATTTGATGGGCTATTTAGTTGCAGGGGTATACACAATGTAAATGCTACTACATTATAATAGGATATGGATAAATGAGAACAATTCAAGTAACATCTCACTAGTTTTAATGAAGTTTAAACGAAGTTATACTTATACACTTATACTTTTAAGTATGACTTTGATCTGTACTAATATCAAAGTAACATGGCCTGGGGCTCCAGCATCACAACCTCACCCACCTGTAACACACGTATCAATTGTAAGACTGTGCCAACATATGGGAATAAGAGTCTTATGAGTAGCTGCTAGGAAATGTAATAAGTGTATCACTCTATGGTTTTTAAGGGTATTGTGGTGTTTCCTAGAACAAACTGAATCAAATTGTGTAGAAGGGATTCTGTCAGCAATTTGTGCTTTTTAAGTGGTACAAAATACCTTAGCATGTAACACCAGACACAGCAACACAAACTGCTACACATGTGTAAAGAGGCTTGTGTAGTATTGGTTGCTATGGGAACCACAATTTCTTCACTTACGTGTGTTTAAAAGCACAGTCATTAATAGACCATTAGTGAAGCTGGATTTTCTGGGAGGAGATGGGACTTATTTAGGGGGTGGGGGGGAACCAACTACAAAAACCAAAACAGAGTAAGTGCAGCTGAAAATGTATGCAGTCACGAGCACGCATCACAAGCGAAGTTAGCAGGAAGAAACCTAAAATCTTTGTAAAATTAAGGGGGAAGTGGGGGGGGGGGGGGAGAACACAACCAAAATCATCAGGATCTTCAGAACTAAGCTGAAGAGTTTCACAGGGTTGAATCGTTGAGCGTCCAGCCTACACAGAAGCAGAGCTGCAAAAGAGCTCCAAGCAGGATTTCCACTTCAGGCAGGAAGCAAAATAAGGAAGTAAGATGCTAATGTCAGAGTAAAAAGAATGAAGGATAACCCATGCCAGGCATACGTTTTGGTATTTTAAACCAACTGGAGGACAGTGGTCACACATGTACAGCATGTCAACACTTCTATGGAGAAGTTACCTGTAAGAGAAGCCCTGTAAGACTATGCCTGGGCTGGACAGTTTTCATGAGTCCAGTCACCCAGCCTTGCATAAATGGACAGTGAAATGGTTTTGCTCTCCATAAGCAGCATAGCTCATGATTAACATGATTTGATATTTCCAACTAGTTCTTTCATAACTGCAAAGAGCGAGTTACTGAAAGCACACTACCAGAACTTGGGTTAGAGATCAGACTATTCCATTAAACCTCCTCAGAGGCATCTTCTCACAACTAACATTTGTAAGCCACTATACGGATTTACACTGAGGGGGTAAGGAATTTGAAAACAGAGCCAGAAGAGAGGATCCTAGACATGCAGATGCATACTGAAGGAAAACAATTTACAGGCAACACAAAATGGCCTTGATTTTCCATGGAACTACATACAATCAAGATCAGATTCGTGTTTTTGAATATTAAAAAAAAAAATGCACTATATTCATCTCAGTGAAAATAAGTGTTCAAGATCTGCTGACAGATTTTGACCACAACTCATCTAACTGAGGAAGTAGCTGGAAGGGTAGACTGGTCCCAGATACGAGAGGTTTCTCAGTAGCAGAAGTCGCCACAGCATGGATGCAAACATTACTAGCATCCTGAAAAACGAGAGTCTAGGATGCAGCCAGAATGATCATCACTCAGTCAGCATATTCTCATCAGCTGCTTTGCACAAGCTGTGTACTGAGAAACTGAGATCATCACTTCCTAAGCTTTTGAGTCCTAATGAAGTTTTAAAGCTGGAATAAGAAACTTCAAGAGTATTATTTTTGTTGTCGGCACTATTTCCATTTGCCAGGTAAAGTCTTCCTGATGCGTGAGTGGCAGATCCTTTGAGTTCAACTGGCAGAGATGTACAAGCAAGCCTACTACTTCTGATAGACTACAAAGGTCCTCCAAAAGCTGCTTTGTTGGATTACATATGTAAGCTAATTCCAGTTTACTGCAGCCATTACTGATGGACCGCAAGAAGGAGAGAGAGAGACAGACAGAGACTTAATGCCAATCAAAAGCAACCCACAGCTCAGAAGCTAGTATATATTATCTGGACAACACTAAAGTTCAGAAGCTGAATCCTTTCCAATATTTGGGAGTATCTTTTGTGAAGGGCTGAAACCAGAACCAAACATAGTATTCCAGTAACAGTCTCAAAGCCACAAAGGGTATGTCTACACTGCAACATCTACACCACAATTAAACAGCCCCATAGCCCAAGCCCTGCAAGCCCAAGTCAGCTGGCATGGGCCAGCCACAGATATCTAACTGTAGCGTAGACATACCTAAAGAGGTAATATCACTTCCCTATCCTACTTGATCTCAGGATGGACGTATTTAAAAATCAAGGTTTCCTCCTTGATTTAAGTCTCATTTTGCATTTGCACTTTATCACCATAAGGAGAAGTTCATTTTCATTCGTTGTGATAAGCACTAACATGTTAATTTGCAACTAAAGCATTTACATGGAATTTGGTATATTTTGCTAGCCAAGAAGGATACAGTGTATTTATACATATTTAGATTAGCAATTATATAGCTAAACATACATTTATTCAAGTTGTAATTCTTTTAAATTGTTAAAATATGCAAATGACATTTCTTATTTACTAGGTAATTTCTTACACATAATTTGCATCAAACTGCATTTGCATGGAAATTGGAATTCAATTCTAAGTGTACAAAAATAGCCTTTTAAAATTATTAGTCAAATAAGACTACCTTAAATGTGCTGGATGCATAAAGAAAAAAAAGTTTATAAAAATAAATGAAAAACATAACACTAATTAAAGAAAGGAAATATTCACTGTTAGTGAATTCAGATTATTTCTGGTCACCATGAGCCAGATTTTTCAAAGATATTTAGGTGCCTAAATGCAGGTGTGTGCCTACTGGGTTTTCAAAAATGCCTAAGCAGGTTAGGTGCCTAAATTCCACTGAAATTAATGGGAGTGGAAATCAATAGGAGTAGGAACTGTTGAAAATCCCAGTAGTCACCTGCAATTGTAGGTGCCTAAATACCGTTGAAAAATCTGGCCCCACATCATTCAAATTGTTAGAATTAGTGATTAAAAACCAGGTGGGAGAGGATGAGATCTTCTAAGTGGAAGAGAAAAACAAACTCTCCCGATTTTTTTCCAAATTACCAGTCAGCTTCTCAACTCTGAAAGAATTAGTCCAAATGAAGAAAATATTCTCTCTGCAGCCACGAAAATGAAACCAAGAGTAATTAAAGCAAAATCTTTTCTGCTCAACAGAAAGTACTGACATTGGATTAAATGCTAGTATTGACATTTTTCCAATTGTAAAAAAAACCTGAAAATACAGAAATTAATTAAGTGCCTGACATTGTGACATTTATAAATCTTGAGTTGGCTGCAAAAAAGTTAGATGTTTTTCCCCCAATTCTGTATTAACTTTAAAAAAAGCAGCTCCCTTTAACTTATTACAATCTGATAGATTAATGTTGAATCATTTAGCTATTAAAATCAGAGTTAGGCTTTAACACAGGTGGTCATAATTTCAATTTTAATACTAAACAGATTTAAGTGAAAAACATTAATTTATTGTTTTAGAATAATTTTTAAACCACTCTGCTTGATATTCCATATTAAATATACCCAACGGTTGCGTTCAATCTTTTAGCTACAGCACTGAGGCATACAAATCATCCCGTTAACCCTTAAATACTGACAGAACATTAGCTTTTTCAATGTTTCTGAAATTTCCTCAGCATTCCATAATTATCAAAAATCAACATTAATGCAGAGACTTCCTTGGCCTACTGGCAATAGATTTTTCTTCACTTATCTGTAGCTTCCCTACACTGAAGTTTATATTTGTCTGTAAAATGGTGCTTCAAGGGATGCAGCCAACACACGGAAAGTAACTTTCTTTCATTAGTTTTAAGCAATATTTAAGTCACAAAAATGGAAAGTCGTGGGGAAAGAATTACTTCCCTCTACCCCCCATGTTAACTCTGTACATTTGATAATATTTAGGGTATGCAAATTAAACCGTTTCATTCTTGCTTATCCGTACGGTCTCATGTTCTGTCAGTTTGCTTTTGTTTTCTGGACAGTCCACTTGCTTTTTACATTAAGGTTCTCAAAGATCACCTGGAATTGGATAAAGCCTTCCTTTAAAATAAACATTTAAATGATAGCACAATCTTTTTAATAGTGTCATCAGAAACTTGCATTGAATTTTACCAAACCCAAAGAACTCAAGTTGGCATCCTCATTTCAAACTTCCAGTGTCATCATCTAGACACAACCCCCCCCCCCACCCCCCAAAAAGCAAGACTTTTGGGAATTGGAAGTCAAGTCACACACCACATGGAAATACAGCTATGACATCACTCAGAACATTAACAGGGCCATTGAACAGGGTCAACCAAATACCTAAATTCTTAAGAATTTTTTTAAATTACTCAAGTAACTATGTTTACTGAAGTGAGAAGATGGGGGGGGGGAAAAAATCAAACCTAATTTCTCAATTTGCTTTTTCAAACAAAACGCTGAACACCAAAATATTTTGCACGCATTCAATTAACACAGACTTCTCTTCTATTAAACAAACAGTTTTAGAAGGTCCCAGGCCAAGTCTTGTGTAAGTAATCTTAGCAATAATTTGCACCTGGGGAAGATTCATCTACTGAAAACAGGTCCCCTACACATTTCTTTTATAAAACTGAAGTCAACAGGAGTTGCAGGAACATAGCCCAACAGGACAACTGAACACCTGAGCTGTAACAGAACCTACGGTAGAAGGGAAGAGAAGTCAAGAATTTCTGATCATTTGCTTACAGGAACTTGAGCTGCAAGTGGCTCAGTCTGCCAGCTAAATCAGAAATCCATTTGGTATATACTAATTTTCTTATACAAGCCTCTGATTTTTCTAGCACATTACAAGCTGTTAACTATAATTAGAGGATAATGGCACAGTTGCGGTGTTTTACTATACAATCCACTACATAAGTGGATTAGCTACAAGGCTGAAGGTATTATCAGGGCTCTTGTAGGAATCTCTAAAAAAAGATGCAAGAATCTTGAGGTGGAGAGTTTTGCATTTAGTGAGGCAGGTGACAGAAAGCAGTATCATCAGCGTTCTATTGATAGGCCACAAAGAATAAGTGGTAAAGTGATTCAGCTGGTTGAGAGGGTCCACTCAAAATGTAATTGAAGAAAGTGGCATCAATTATTTTGTAAACCTATTGTAACTGAATTACTTGACCCAGAAACCTGTACCAGTATGTTTTGACCTAGTATAGTTATCAATCCACTTGAGTAGTCTACTCTTTATACATGGTTCCATCCAATTTTCAACAGAATTCTGAATGACTGAGCAATACAGAGGCTGTCATTAATTACAGTAGGCTCAATGCAAAGGAGAGATTTTCTTCTCTCCCCCTCTCCTCCAATCAAACTTTAACCTAAAACCTTGGTGGCTTGAGTATAAAGATGTGCTGTGCTGCAGCTCCCAAGTAGAAGTAGATGCAAGTGCTAGCGCTATTATAGAATTTACTAACAATGCCTCATGGGGGGCATCTCAAATCATCAAGCTTATCCAGTTCACTTAAGCAGACATCCTAGTATGTAACATTCATTTTATGGTGAAGTTCTGTGACCTACATTACCAAGTTTTTAAACCAAGTATAAAATTTACCATTTTCACTAGCAATGTTTACAAGCTAGCAATTGCAAAAGAGAAAGGTGTTAGATACCAAAATAAACACACACAGCTTCTGGCAAGAATTTTCTTAAGTTAACTCTTATCTAAAGATCACGGGCTATTTATACACATGCAAGCTTCATTATGGAAAGGAGAATTCCAAGAGTCTGGCTTGGGGAATACACATAGAAATGAAAGGTTCCATATGCCACTAAGCCCCAAGTTTGAAAATAGTAACCTTTTACAGTGACTAGTGACCTGGTCTATAACTGTAGGACAGCCTGTATAAATTGAGTTGGTGGCCTTCCACTAGGGGGGGAGAAGGGGGTGAAGGGAAAGAAAGGAGACTTCCAAAGGCTCAGCCATGAAACTAGGATAAAACACTTTGAATTCCAACAGAGATTGTGTCCTGGAATCATCCTCTGCCGTGTCCAGGCCCCCACTTGAGATGGCCTAAAACTCTGCCGGGGGCTGTAGGTGTCCAAGGACAAACTGACCAGTAAAGGTGGAGGAAAAAATGAATTGCTGCAATGAAAAACCAGCAACAGCAGGAGGTTGCTTCTGCTGCTTTATAGTGCAAAGAAGCAGGAAGTGATTTGGGGAGATAAAAGGGGTGGTAATGTAGATTTAGGGTTAAAAAGGAAGCCAGAATTGAAGGCTCATTGGCCACTTACTTGCTTCTGAAGAGAGATTTGGCCATTCATCTACCATCGGTGGCAACCAAGGCAAAGAAGGATCATTTTATAACCTTTGGAAATCCGGAGGATCGTAAAATAATCCCTTGTTCAATGAATGCATCCAGTTTTCATGCACATTGTCTCTTTGAATATTTTTGGCATAGCTAGGAAAGGGGTAAGAGTGAGGCGATATTAAAGTTTTCAGATATCTGGCTGCAATTTCACAAATCTGTTCAAGGGAGTAAGAAACCATATAGTACATAATCAAAGTTGGGGTGGGGGGGTGAAAGCCACACTGGATGGGATGCCCACTTCTTCACTACTGCCTAATACTCTTGCATCAGCTTGAGAAGTTAGTCAAGAAGTTAGTTACTCAATGGAATCCCAATGTTCTCTACTATAGGGCGCAAGAAGCCATATCCAATTGAAATTACCTAGTTTGACAAACCAAACCAAACCGCCAAGAGACTATGGATTTCTCCAGGTGAGGACAAGGTATACATTCACCCAAATACATGAAAGCCTGGCAAATCTGAAACCATGTCAGTACAGAGCAGCTGCAAGTCAATGGGTTTTAGTCCACAACTCCATGCCCTCTTAACACAAGAGGAACAGTGTGTTCTCTATTTGTAATTACCACTGTTATTCTAGCTATTGAAACTTCACAAGGCTTCAATACTTACTCACTGATGGGCTATATAAGGATAGTAGATAAAGAGACTACGTGTGCTGCAACACTAACTCCCATGAAATCCAACCACATCTTCAGCATCACACACCCAGCCATTCTATGTGCAGAGATTTGGTACTTATCTTTTCTTCTGCCCTTTCTTGTGCGCCACGGAAAGGTAACTGGCAGCCTCCTCTTCGTCCCACCATCAAAAGACAGTGCCAGGTAAAATCTTTCCACCACTATTCCCCTCCCACTCCAACTTCAAAATGGTCTCAAATACACTATTTTTCAAGCTTCCATTATTGAAGCACATATAGAAACAAGTGATTTTGTGTAAGATAAAAATCTTAAGGAAGTTCTAAGAAAACTGGACATCCAAAACTAACATTTAGAGCAGTCTATTAGTAGGTGTTTTGAAGTACAGTTCCATCTCATCTTCTGAAGTCCAGAAAGGCTTGATAAGTGCTCTTCTAGATTTTTAGAGTACAGAAAGTGAAGGATACTTCTGTTAGAAGTCTTTCCCTCCACACCACTCTTCAAAACCTGCTGAAAGAAGGGAGGACTGACTGACTTTCACTGGCTATAGCAAGCCAAATGCCTTTTCACTAAATGCAGATGTTTCGTTTCAGTTGAACCACAATAATACATTTATCATCTAAAGATAACAGTATTACTCCAACCCAAAGAATCACTGTTCCAAGTTTTGTGCTCATCCCCCTGCTTCTGTGGCAGAGAGGACACGTAGCTCTTTCACTAAATTCCACCATGCTCTACTGTTGGCCATGCCTCAGAGGGCACTGCGCTTGGCAACGTTTACCTTATGCATTTGTGAAATACCAAAGTACAGATGTAAGTGTTTAGTCAGTAAAATGCTGAAAAGCAGTATTCATACCATTCCTATTTGCATGTATTCTTGCTAGTTTAATAGTAGAATAAGAATCCTACCGCTGTAATCCCATTTCTGTTCTACTCTACCACCCCATAAGCCTGGTGATTTTCTACCGGAAAACCTCTACCTTAAGAGTAGTGTCCACACCTCAAATTTATAGGAGAAATACTAGTTCTACAGTTTTATGATCTAAGTGCAGGATTTATTTATTTTTTGGAAGCCATTTTGAAAGCCAAAGGCAGTAGCCTTTTTTGGAACTGAAAGTTATTAAAAAAACAAAAGCAGCAGCTTGTGGCTAGAACATGACTTCAGGTTAATAGGTTTTACACTATGTTTAAGATTCAGTCTGACAACCCATTTTATTTTTTGATATTGCTGAAAAACACCCTACAGCACTAGACATCTTATGACCAGAGGAATGAGGACCAGCCTCATCAAGCAGGCTTCTCTTAGCTAGTTTTACCTACTTATTGCCCAACACAGAACCTTACCTGGTACTGATTTGAGAGAGATGCTTTCTATTCTAACATTATAGCCTTTACAAGTTTCCCCACCCTCCTTTGTCCTCTGTCTGCATATTCTTCGTAAAGATGAAGATTAATCTTCAGAATAGTTACACTCTTAGTTAGGTGACCACTAAATTCTTCCAAGTCATTGTTTACTTTTATTCTTATCCCATAAGCAGAACATTTTTCAGCCTAGTAGTATTTCCCATTCAAGAACGAGCCTTCAGGTGTTTAACACAGAATTTGGTACACCAGAGGATTTAACTAGCTCATTTTGTAGTACGACACCCTGCATTTGAACAGAATTTATCAACACAGCCAACAGCATTTTACTTCCTTTGCTGCCCAGACAAAATAAAGCTTCATCTTTTCTAAAGTACCCCAAAAACAGTTTACTGAAATCAGCTTCTAGAGTAACTTTTCATTTAGTAGATATTCCCTTGCCGCTCTACAAGCTTCCATTTACAATGAACTACGTTTTGCCATCCATTAGCTCAGACAGTGTTGATAAAGGAGGGCTTGAATTACACTACATTTCCTCCCCCACCCCATTATAGTCTGCTCACATGAGCACCATTGCCTGCGAACTACCAACTCTTACTTTCGAGAACATATGAATCATTTTGTTATATTTGTAACAAGTACACAAAGTAGAAAATACTAACGTCTCTGCAGCATATAAAACATGCTATTTCTACATATTTAGCAAGATGCCTTTTATTCCATTTTCTAGTCAGTGTGCCAGCTCAACTTCAGGTCTGTGCATATTACACACCAGAGTCTCAATACAGGTCAGAAGTATTGAGAATCTGGCACAGCAAAAGTCCCCC